>NC_081520.1:42717155-42912193 GCF_030273125.1 Centropristis striata | reverse complement strand
AGAGAACCAAAGACAGAGAACCAGAGACAGAGAACCAAAGACAGAGAACCAGAGACAGAGGACCAGAGACAGAGAACCAGAGACAGAGAACCAAAGACAGAGAACCAAAGACAGAGAACCAAAGACAGAGAACCAGAGACAGAGAACCAAAGACAGAGAACAAAGACAGAGAACCAGAGACAGAGGACCAAAGACAGAGGACCAAAGACAGAGAACCAAAGACAGAGAACCAAAGACAGAGAACCAGAGACAGAGAACCAGAGACAGAGAACCAGAGACAGAGAACCAAAGACAGAGAACCAGAGACAGAGAACCAAAGACAGAGAACCAAAGACAGAGAACCAAAGACAGAGAACCAAAGACAGAGAACCAAAGACAGAGAACCAGAGACAGAGAACCAAAGACAGAGAACCAGAGACAGAGAACCAGAGACAGAGAACCAGAGACAGAGAACCAGAGACAGAGAACCAGAGACAGAGAACCAGAGACAGAGAACCAGAGACAGACCCCCCTCTGTCTTTGGTTCTCTGTGTGAATGCTAGAGGCTGGTCCCGTGAGTCAGACTCATTATTGTGTCCTTTGTGCTCGTGTTGTTTGATCCTTTTCAGGACATAAGCTGTAAAACCCGTCACATTATTCTCCCACAACTAACTGGACTGATGACATCACCATAAATGACCGTATGACCGTATGACATCACCATAAATGACCGTATGACCGTATGACATCACCACAAAGCTTTATGACAATTACTTTCAATAACGACATCAACGTAGAAGCCATCAATATGAACCCACAATGATATATCATGAGTGATAAAATGTGACCTTTAGAGTCAAACACATCTTATCAGTCATAATATTGTGTTGTGGGAACATATTGATGGCTTCTACGTTTATTATTTAATATTCATGTGGTTGATGTTCCACTCACTTTGGAGGTTAACTCAACATACATTTAGTCGGTTAGATATCTTATTTATAATCTCCTCCATGTTTTGAGTTTGGTTTGTTTTGTTTGTCAGAGAGATTACAGAAAAAACTATCGGCCTGGTTCATGAAACCTGGTGGAGGGGCGTAGCGTGGGCCGAGGAAGAACCAAGATCTGGAACAGGAAGAACCCGTTAAAACCTGGAGAAGATCTGGAACATGGAGCAGATTCACCAAACATGTTCCACCCGGTCTGGTGGTCTGGTGCTGGTCCACGTTCCAAATGGCTTCTTGTTCATTCCCGTCTTTGAGTTGTTCATTTTGTGAGCCATTGCATTTAATAACTAAGCACATGAATCTTTTTGTTTATATCCCAATAAAGGAAAATATCTATAATATATAAGAGGCTACAGCCATGCTAGCAGCTCTGATGCTGCTAACTGAATCATGCTACCAATGGCTGCCATGGTTACCGTCTCCTCAGCACTAGAACAGGTCTGAAGCTGTTGTGAACGTTAAGCTTCACTATCAGTCACATTTTGACCTGATGATGTAGATGAAAAGTCAGTTGCAATCCATCCTGATGGGAAAATGAATGTTCCAAATTTCATGACTATCTATCCAATAGTTGGGAAATCTTACTGTAAACACTTTGGAAGCATATTTCTGCCAGTAAAAGAAAAAGAAAACATTGTGATTAAAACATCCTGCAAGTTATTTAAAGGACTAAATATCTTAAAATAATGAGGAACTTTCTCAAACGACACCATGATGTTGAGAAGTCATTTTTCTCAAGAAAGCCTCACATTTTAATGATTAACAGAATCTTTTTTTCCACTGAAAGGGTTTCCAGAAACCACAAATGTGAACCTGCTAGCAGCGTAACGCCTGGTGACTCTGTTCTGACTGTGAGATCTCTTCTTTCTCTGTGGGAACGACATCTGTTATCACTGCTGCTGGCAGCTGGACACACGGACAGATTCATGTTCACACACACAACACACAGCGCCACCACGGCTCGCTGCTGCAAACAGCTGAAATACTTCATGGAAACTATGAATGTATACGTATTCAATATATGAAGCACAGGCCAAACTGCCAACCACACGTGTTGGAGAGGCACTCAATGGTTATCTGAGGAATGTGAGGCACATACCAGGAGAGGTTCAGGTAGAGAAGGAGAAACAGCCTCCCAACTCTGTGTGTGTGTGTGTGTGTGTGTGTGTGTGTGTGTGTGTGTTTACATGCAGACGTGTGAATCCTGCATGTGAACAAACAGCAGGTGTTTGACTTCTAGATGAGCCTGACAGGACCAGTCTATTATATATTATCTATGATAGTAAAGCTCCCTGTGCCTTTAACATTCATCCCAACATGCCAGGGAACGCCAGGAATCATAAATCTATTGTCCCAGCTTCTTGTTTCAGCTCAGAGAGACGAGAGGCCTCGCTGCTCTGTGAAACTCTTTCTAACAGATAAAGAGCGACGACAGCCTCGCTCTAACCTCGTGTCCTCTGCCAACTTAAAATCACCACCAGACCTGTTCCTCCTCTCTCACTCTTCTGCTCACTCCTATCAATGTGTTTACTCTCCTGCATATCCCTCCGGGTCTCCGTTAACCACGGCTCAGAGCGGTGTTTGGGTTCCTACTCTAACCATGAAAACATGACGTCTGTGTGCCGAGCAGGGAAACTCCCATCCAGAGGGAATGAAGACCATCAGCAACTTTCTCCTTATCACACTAGGGAAGGGCAAACAAAGTAAGGATAATCAAAAATAAGATAAACCAAAGCAGACTGAGTGAAAAACACAATGCCAGAGTAGAGACTGCCTCCTCCTGTTGGCCGTTACATAACCAGCGCTGCTCTGTTCTAGCTGCATATCTAACCAACAGAAGACTTCTGTAGCTGCTCTGTTCCTCTGATAGAGAAGCTCTATTCACTGATCACGGTCAGGGAAGATGAGTCGACATGCGCTCACTAAACAAAAGGACACAAGACAGAAAAGAAGGAAATCAAATATTCTACACAGGCCTCCTTGTCCATCTCCCATCCAGCTGTCTGGTCTGAATTCCTGACGTATTATGTCACTGCTGTGGTCAAAGTTCAGCCGATTGTATGTTTTTAGACCTCACACGCTGATACAGACAGCTCTGGCATCAGCTGAGATCAGCAGGTAGAGAAGAAATGGAAGTGAAAGCAGGAACGCCCACACTGACCAACATGAGGAGAACTCCATTTCTATGGTTTCATTTCCACACAAAAAAACACCACACAGACTCGCCTTCGGTCAGAATGTGTGGAATTTCACATTGTAACCCGACTTCAGCTGCACTTAAAGTCTGTGGTTCAGTGAACAATATCGGGAAGTTTATGCAATACAGCCACTTGTTTTAAGTAGAGTACTCTGCAAAATGCTGCATAAACCTGCAAAGCCCAACAAATTTCAGGGCTTTTTCTCTTCTGGTCTTGTTTCACTGCCAAATAATACCTTTATGAAAACAGCACAATAATGGCTAGAAGTAGGGAGAACTTAGAAATGACTTTTGTAAAGTATCACACAGTTACTTACACTAAAAAAAGGGCTTGTGGCTTTACGTATTAAACTATTTACATTTTTACAACCTCTGCTTACACTACTACTACTACTACTACTACTACTGCTACTACTACTGCTACTACTACTGCTACTACTACTACTACTACTCCTCCTCCTCTACACAGACCAGAGGGGAGAGGACCAACAGTAAACACCCTGCAGTAATAGCTGGTTGTAGCGTGGGTGACTCTTAGTTACTTCACTGTAAAAAGCAACTCAAAAGCCTGTGATAGGCACGTTTTACTACTGTGACACACTGAGTGAGTAACATAATAAATGGCTCCATCTATAATGAAAATCATCAATAGTAGCTCTGCTCTCCAGCCTGAATACTCCTCATTGTCCTACTCCACCTAGCTTCTCTGAGGCTAATGGCTAATGTAGCAGCTCCTCCATGTGTCCTGTCGGTTAGAGGTTAGAGATCAGAGAGCTGATGAAGGGACGGAGGAAGAGGAAGTGATTCTCTGGTCACCAACAAAGAAACAAAGAGCAGAGTCTGTCTCAGAGAGGAGACGTCACGGTGAAGAAGAGTCGGCGAGCGCGAGGAGACGGGCGCGGAGTGATCGCCGTGGGAAACGGCCCACTTCACAATGAGCCGCTGCTAGGCAACAGCTTCAACAATGCCTAGCAACCACCGTAACAATGGACAGTTGCCAGGTTCTGCTGCAGCTCATTCAGTGCCACACACACACACACACACACACACACACACACAGTTACATGTTAGCCGAGGGCCCCAAACTAAATCAGGAGGGATTCTGGGGGCTTTCCACAGTGACACACACTAGAGGGAGTGGGCAGTAAGAGAGGATGAAAAGCATGAAATCTTCTGTCTACTGTCACTTTGAAATGTTTCTACTTCAGCTCCAGATGCACCTGCTGTTCTTATTCTTCAAACTAGAAAATCAACAAACAGTTACATGCTCATCAATTATTGAACCTCTTCGCTTGTCTTTAACAATTGACATTTTAAAGCTGTGGTAAAATTAAAAATGAATAATCTTTGTAGTCTTTGTCAAATAGCATAATATGTAACTGTGGAGAATTTAGCTGCCGAAAAACAAAAAGCTTTGAAATTGAAGCCTGTAAATTTGGGCCAATACAAACGCCTGCATTCTTTCTAATGGCCAGCAGGGGGCGACTCCCCAGCTGCAAAAAGACGTGTGGTCGTATACAAATCTATGAGAAAAAAACCCTACTTGTTACTTGATTTATTACTGCTGTAAACACATTTCAGCCCCTTCCCGACAAGATATCATCTTAAATATAACGTTATAACACCAGTATCTCCACTGTGGCTCCACCAATAAGACGCTACAGCCTCTGAAAGAAGAAAGGAGAAATGTTGAGACGGCCACTGGTGGGCAGTCTAACGCCTTCAACCAGTCTGATACCTGAGCCATGTGCTCTCATCCAAATGTGGGCACTTCTGGCTCCAAACACACAATGGTGACAGCCAAAATGCCAAATTCAAGGCTTCAAAACAGAAGTCCACAATGGCTACATCCACTTCTTTTACAGGGTCTATGGTTAGGACCCATTTAAACCAGTGTTTTGTAGAGCGGAGCTGGAAACCACACCTTCTGTAATGAGAATACAGAAGGAGGTTCTAACTACAGGAATGAAGAGGAACAGGCCCTGAGTATGAAAACACTCCTTAACAAAGCTTTGAACCGCAGAAAATAATTACAGTGAAAACTGAGAGTGTGTGTGTGTGTGTGTGTGTGTGTGTGTGTGTGTGTGTGTGTGTGTGTGTGTGTGTGTGTGTGTGTGTGCACATGGACTGCAGCTCCTATCGCTGACTAGAACAAATAAACTCTGTATGAAGCCCAATATATGACAGATCCTCTTTGTTTGTGCGGTTATATAATCTATGCAAACAACCCGTTTCACTCCGTTTGCTGTTCAAAGAGCGAGTTGGTTCATCAAACTTTAACAGGCTGAATGTCAGGAAGCACAAACCAGCTGACTGTATTTTTAGGTCAGATGTGTGAGTAATCATTTACGCTGCACATGCAAAACATTTCAGCTAGAAGCAGCAGACTTTAAACAAAGAGCTGCACCAGAATAGATGGTTGGTTAGCAGACGCTCAGTCAACAGAACAATTATCTGCTGCAGCCGCTCTGTGTTACGGGACGACTCACTGTATAACCGACTAATAAACTTCCCTTTCCTCACTCACATAAACAATAAGCAGCCAGGCTCAGGCTCTGGCTTTAGAATAGATGTAACTAAATATCCCTGTGACCTGTAATGCTCCAACAAGAGACTCAGAAACAGGAGCTAAGGAGAGAGGGCTGATGGTTTCTTACTTTGATGTGCTCTAAAATGCTTTTTAACTCAAAGAGAGATACGGGAGGAGGAGAATAGAAGCAGGGACACTCATTAAAATATCAAACACTACACATACCTGGACTAAATCATATGTTTGTAAAATAAATGGAGGGGGAATATGATGTCAGAGGAAATCATGACTCATCACATGCTGAACAGCAGTTTGTTAATCTGTAAACGAAGTGAAACAAAAACAGCAGAATGAAGCGGGACAAAGGTTGAAACAGAATGATGCACTCACAGCAGCTCCGTCCCGAGGATCATGGGGACCTTTTCACCGGAGTGGTTGCTACGGAAACGCAGGCGGAAAAGATGGTTGGCGCCAGCCTGGCGTGAGCTCAGCATGCTGCCGGAGCTCCTGACCGGAGACAGGCTGAGGTCCTCGGGCCGGCCGGGGCCCACCCAGATCTGGTCCCTCAGAGCGTAGTCCAGCACCGCGTAGCTCTCCTCGCTGGGGGGGGGGAGAAGAAACACAACCACCATCACTGAGGTCATCAGCCAGATACTTATTTATTTAATACATATCTATTTACATATTTATCCTCATGACACGAAGTCTGTATTTAACTAGAGCTTCACAGATTTATCTGTTGACAGGTATTATATATTATACCTTCTTTTTTACACAATTAATGCAGAAAATGTAGCCGAGTATGAATTAGAAATGATGTTCGCTGTCCACTGTTTATTTAGCTACTTATTCTATTCCTATTTAAACTCAAAGGAAAACAGTTTTGATCTATAAAACAATGAGGAAACAGAAGAAAATAGAAAAAATAGTTTCAGCTGTAACGATGTCTCGCTCTGCCGTTGGATGTCAAAACAGAAAAAGTAAAAAATAAAAACTGGCTTTCATTCATGTTGATTATTTTGTAGAAGACGCACTTTGAAGCTGGAAGAAGATGTTTATGGTCATTAAACAAGCGGACTGGACCGCTGATATCATCCCAACGTCCACAAGTGATCCCTCAAAAAAACTCATACAATAGTATGTTGATTTTTGTAAAAAAAAAAGGTCAAATTTTAAAATGCCTAGAAATGCTAGAAATGGGTCAATTATGGTCTGTTGATACAGGTGGTAGTATAGTTTGGACAAAAATAGTGAAAAAAAAACACCATATTATGGGATGTCCAAAAATGACCTCATAAAAATAAGTCATAGACCAATTTGGTGCCGATTTCACAGCTACATCACTGGCAGTATATATATGTATACATATATATATATATATATATATATATATTACTACAGTATGTATAGCCAGTTAAAAGCACAATACCTTTAATATTACACGTCTTATATAAAAATAAACAGAATTATATATTGTGAATGAACTGTGTGGTATTGTACATTTTGTGACCAGATAAAATATTTTATTCTTTGTTTCTTCCAGGTTAGGAGATAAAACAACAGTTCTACTGCAACACACACAAACAGAGCTGTAATAAAGCTGTAATAAAGCTGTAATAAAGCTGTATGCATTCAGAAACAGACTTTGTTATCTTACACTAACAAACACAAACACACACATTGCTCATTCAGTGTAAAACTAAACCCAATTTGACAGTAAAATAAACTCACGCAAACATTTTCCCTGGAACAGTCAATGTATTTAGATACAAATGCAAAAATACACAAATTACAACAGTGGGTATATTATTTTATAATGTCCAGATGAAACTTTAAACAGGCTGTGAGTTACACAGAGATCATAAAGATCATAAACCATCTTATCAGCTCCATTTTCTCCCTTTAGGCCCAAATGTTAGAGTCCGTATTCCTGTTTCCACCAACTGGAGCTTTAATAAAAATATACTTGGTGTTGTTTCCCCAGTATTACATTTAATCTAAATGTTTATTTACAGATTCAAGTGTTTAAATAATTGACGTCTGTCATGGCGACATTTTATTTGTCCTATTGTCTAATTAACTTAGAATTATATTTATTGTTTTATTTTCTCTAAGAATAAACATAGTAAATCTAACTAAAAACTCAGTAGAAATTATATAAAATAAAAGATCTGATTATTACCCACTAAACCATCCAGCCACTCCCTTTCACACATTAATCTAAGCTCATTGTTTTCAGTCCAGATTTAGTTTCACGGTGCTTTTACTGTTCAACCTGAGAGCATGAAGGCGTAGTTAATAATATTCACCTGGATTAATAAATCAGCTGTCACATTAAGACAGAGAGGAGCCCAAACATCCAGCAGTCCAACATAAATCACCTGCTGCTTCCTTCAGGACCTGCCTACATTTCCCATGAGTCCCTTTATCTGAGCGTGAGTTAGTAGAAACATCTGGAGCTGATTATGAAACAGAAAAACACGGAGTGTGTGTGTGTGTGTTTTCATACAGCAGCATTAGTTGAACTCACATGTTTCATCAACCTGAGACTGAAACAAGACCAGAAGCTGCTGGAACTAGCATCAACACGAGCACGGAGCAAGCTAGCTGTAGCTAGCAGCAGGCAACACTGTATTACTGATTATAACACACTGTATAACACACACACAATAACACACACTGTATAACACACACACAATAACACACACACAATAACACACACTCAATAACACACACACAATAACACACACACTCAATAACACACACACTCAATAACACACACACAATAACACACACTCAATAACACACACTCAATAACACACACTCAATAACACACACACAATAACACACACACAATAACACACACACACACACACACACACTCAATAACACACACTCTCTGGGGTCCAGACTGGCTGGAGGATCCAGTCCAGTTCTCAACAAGGTTCATCTGTTACCCATCACCCTATTCTGCACTAATCAATCAAGTTAAAGCCCACAACCAGTCAGACAGAGAGAACGAGGGAGAGAATAATGAGAAGAACAGAAGAAGAACAGAATAAGAACAGAAGAAGAACAGAAGGAGAAGTGGACGGAAGCTGAATATTTACCGTCTGCATCAGGCTACAGGTTGGTTACAGGTTTTGGAAAATATGCTTATTTGCTTTCTTACCAAGAATTAGATCAGGAGATTCATCCTCTTATAGTTCTATGTTAAATATGATTATTTTCCCCCAAACTCCCTCGATCATACTCCAATTTCAATCAGCTTTTCTAACCGATATATTTAGAGTTTATTTATGCCAAAAGCTTACATGGGAGTAAAAATATTTGAATTCAATTTGTACCAAGTGGCAACCTCCAGGGCTGAAACACTGTAGATCCTGGAAGGAAATATAATACACATTTGTTTTCCCCCCTTTAAACTCCTTAAGATGTGCATAAAATGAATGTAAAGCACCTTAAAATATACAATCAATTAGTCTCCATGTTTGTCGTCATCATTGATTATATATATAATATTTAGCTAAAAAACAACTGACAACATAAGATCCAAATGTGCTCCTTAAATTAAATATAGATATAGAATCACGCCAGAACCTTTTCAGAGGTAACAGAAGACTCAGATGTTTAGGATCGTCAGTGTTTGAGCTGCTGACAGCCTACAGGTGAAATGCCTGGAATACCATTAACATGACTGGGAAGGCTGGCTGGGAATCTGCATGGTGCTGGGTGAGTTTCCCAGGAGAGGGACTCTGTGTTGGATTATTGCACAATAGAGGAATGGAAGTGGGGAGTAGTTTCAATATCACATCAACATTAACAAGGTGTTTAAACCTGAAAAACTGTCTTCTGTTTGGTTTCTCACAACTACTAGAGAGAAAAACACTCAGTTACTGGAATCTAGAGAGAGATAGAGCAGATAGAGCAGCAACACGTCATCACAGCAGAACTAACACAAGAGATGGTGAGATAGAGCTACAAGTCAAGCATGGACACACACACACACACACACACACACACACACACACAGTGCAGCTTAATGCTGTGAGTGTTGAGACTAGGCAGAGTCAAACAAACAGGGAGAGAAACAGAAAGTGTGGGATTAAAGGCTCGCACGCACACACACAATGAAAGGGATAGGCACAAAAAAATAAAAGCTCACGATTACTAAAAAGAAGAGTTAGAGAGAGATGAAAACCTGAACCGGGACAATAGTGAATGTTTAGATGATGGGAGAAGAGAGCAGCCAGCTGGTGTTATGTAAGAGTTCTCCCCGCTTGGTTCCAACAGCCACTTTCATTCTGGATCCAGTTTGAAGTTGATAAAATAAGATTTGAGAGTCGAACAAACTCTGATTGAAACTTCTCTTCTTTTATACTTAGCAAAGGGTAGAAAACAACATTTTTCATTGTTGATTAATCTCAATAATATTTTCTTAGGTAATTCATTAATTGTTTGGTCCGTTAAACGTCGGAAAAAAAGGAGAAAGGATTCCAAAACTGTTTCCCAGAGTCTAAGGTGAGGTCCTCAAATGTCTTGTTTTCATTTACAGCAATATAATATACGGAGAATAGCAGAAAATCCCTAAAACTAGAGAATAGTTGGCATTGGTTCTTAACAAAAAGATCTCAACAATTAATTGAATTATAAAAATAGTTGGCCATTAATTAAACTAATTATTTCAGCTCAGATCTTATAACCTTTAATACATTCAAGTAGTGAAGGCTGAACCACTAAATATTTCATAAGAGATTTGAAATACCATCATTTAGATTTGATGAGAGACTTGTTGCTGGATTTATTGTTAGTTAACTGCTATTAAAGCCCAAACAAAGACAGCAGAAAAACCAACTAAAACAGGTTCATACACGTTAAATACTCCTATAAAACTGAAACATCCTCAGGTCATATGGATGTTTTCAGTGTGTGGCTTTGACCTTCCCACCTTCATCTGGTGTTTATGGTATTCCTCGAAATGTAAGCTGAAGAAAAGTGAGACAAGAAGAAGCCGAGAGGATTCCAGACGCAGCATTATTACATCTGGCAACAAAGTTCTGAGCTGCTGGTGATCCGTTCCCCCACTCTCTCCCAGTCCTAGAGACCAGGAGAGGGGTTATAACCTGGCTGAGGGGGTTTATAACCTGGCTGAGGGGGTTATAACCTGGCTGAGGGGGTTATAACCTGGCTGAGGGGGTTTATAACCTGGCTGAGGGGGTTATAACCTGGCTGAGGGGGTTTATAACCTGGCTGAGGGGGGTTATAACCTGGCTGAGGGGGTTTATAACCTGGCTGAGGGGGTTATAACCTGGCTGAGGGGGTTTATAACCTGGCTGAGGGGGTTTATAACCTGGCTGAGGGGGTTTATAACCTGGCTGAGGGGGTTATAACCTGGCTGAGGGGGTTTATAACCTGGCTGAGGGGGGTTATAACCTGGCTGAGGGGGTTTATAACCTGGCTGAGGGGGTTTATAACCTGGCTGAGGGGGTTTATAACCTGGCTGAGGGGGTTATAACCTGGCTGAGGGGGTTTATAACCTGGCTGAGGGGGTTTATAACCTGGCTGAGGGGGTTTATAACCTGGCTGAGGGGGTTTAAAACCTGGCTGAGGGGGTTTATAACCTGGCTGAGGGGGTTTATAACCTGGCTGAGGGGGTTTATAACCTGGCTGAGGGGGTTTATAACCTGGCCAGCCTCGTGTTCCTCTCTGTGTTTTTGTTTTGATGACTGCAGATGGAGAGAGTAGAGTAGCTGCCACAGAGGGCTATAACCCAGAACAAACCAATATTATAACAGGTCTCCCATTAAACACACACACACACACACACACACACACACACACTCACACTCACACACTCACACACTCACACACTCACACACTCACACACACACACACACACACAGGGCCATTCCGGAGCACTCCCTCTCCCAAACACAGGCCGACACCACACGGCTGGAGTCTGCCGTTCTGGATCAGATTCCCAGAAAAATATCACGAGGAATGTTCCTTTTCCTTTTTTTAATGATTCTTAGGAATCCTAAGTTTTGCAAGTGGCGGGACAATCAGTTCCAGACAGAAAGCGAGATGGACGGGAAGGGATTTTTTTTTTTTTTTTTTTGGCAAAAATAGACACACTCGTGCATGCACACCCACACTGCACGCACGCAAATGAAAACCACATCGTTTCAAGGAAGTCCTCATAGTTTATGGCTTCACGTGTTGCCTGAAACTAGAGGAAACAGAAGGCAGGTCTACCAGCTCCAGATGCCCCGGGGCAGTTCAGACCAACAACATTCAGAGAAACAGGCTCAGGTCCATGATGCCAAGTCACAGCAGGTTCAGTAACAGGTAACAGCAGGTAACTGCACCTGTTACACACCCAGAAAGCAGGGGGGGGGGTATGTGGTTGTCAATACCTGTGATTTTTTTTTAAATCAGCTGATAATGACTTCACACTCCAACCTCAAAACAGTTTGTTGCCTTTCCTGTATTTCAGTTGTTTTTCCAACCTTGGAGTCTGAAAAGTGAAGCCAACAGGGGTTGAATCCACTGCTTTTATAGAAGAGAAAATAAGCACATTTCTCATTTATTTTTTTACTCTGTAAACATATCCCTACTGAGTTTATGGTCTCAATCACTAGTTTTGAGTCTTCTTTAATACAGCTGATGAAACTGGTCCCATTTAGAGTAAATAGACGATAATGTTTCCAGATGTGGCTACCATGGGACTGTGAAAGGGATAAAGATATAAAACAGTGTCTGGTTCACTAAATGTCTTTTTTTATGACACATTTCAAAAGTGTTGGGCATTTGGTTGTTATGAAAGATACTCTGAGGAGATTATTGGTTATTGATGCATCTTGCCAACCAAGCTAGCCAGCGCTAGCATTAGCTAATAAGTTAATAAGTTAGCATCATCCTCCCAAACTTTGACCATCTCTGATCCACATTATAGTACAACTGGTTCCTAACAACATAACAACAACAAGGCTTTAAATCAGTCGTCCACAAACCAGTGGGTGACTTCACACAGTTTATGGTGTTTTAGTTTTAGAATAATTGTTCTTTATGTGAAAGATGAGATGGACAGGACAACCTTACAGACTGCATTCAGAGTCCCGGCCACAGTGAGAACCAGCTTATGGTTCCTACCTGAACATGTTGGAACAGGTGAGTTATGAGCAAAGCCTGCATGTCACACTCACACCAGGTAAATCTAACACGAAACCAGACTCACCTTTTCTTCCTGGTGACGATGAAGACGTCATTGAAGAGGAAGAAATAAACTTGTTGCCGCGTTTTCCGCTTGAGGAAGATGCCGTTGTCCTCCACAAACGCAGTGAGCTCTCCTCTCTTCACCATCCACCTGGAGGACGAGACCAGCGGGAACGGCTGCAGGAGGAGAAGGAACACGTGATGAACAGGAAACGGCAACAGGTCTCACTAATATATATATATATATATATATATATATATATATATATATAGTATTCAGAATGTCTGCAATGTTGATGGGTCAGAATGTGTGTGTGCATGTGTGAACAGCTGGCCATGCAGACTGAGAATATGTTCAGGAGACATCTGTGAATCCCAAATGTGCCAACAGCTTTTTCCCACCCTGCTCAGACACACTGCAGCCTGCCAAGCCTGGTGTGCAGTGTGTGTGTAGTTACCCAGTTACCAGTGAGTGACACTGGTGAGTCTGCATGTCAGTGCATGGCTCCATAAGCCCACGTTTCATTTTGAATGAAAACACATTTAAAGAACAATACACTTGTTTACTTTACAGTTGAAGAGTTGGATGAGAACATGGATAATAGGAATATGAGGCAACAGCTCATATCTGGTTCACTTAGTGATCATAGAGATCTGAAAGAAACAGAATCCACCTAATGCTACCAGCTGTCCTCATGATTTTAGCTCCAGGTCAAATAAACAGTCTGACACATATTCCATCAATAATCCATAAAACCACAACCTCTAACACTGTGAGTCCAGTAATGACATCACATGCTGGCAGCCTGTGCTCCTTTCTTGTGAGACATTTTACATTCGTTGTTACTAACCAAAATGTTATTTGTGTATTTTTGAGCTCAACAAATGTGTTTTTATTCTCATAAAACATTTGCAAACATTTGGAACATTTTGACAACCCTGATTCAGAAAAGCGCTGTGTAAAATGTATATTACAACCAAAGGTATTCAATTCAGAATTTAGAGTGAAGACATATTTACATATAATCCAACAGCTGTCCCCTTGAACATAACATATCATGTCTTTGTGCAGTTTTCAATTCAATTTATGTCAAAAATGACTAGAAAATGATTGCATTCTGTTTGATTGACATTTTAGACAAACTCAAAACTTTTTTGTAATCGTGTTGTACGTTGTTTTTTAAATCCGACCACAGTGATAAACAGCTTGTTTCATACCTTGATCTTGAACTCCAGCTGAGAGTTGATGGTGTACATCATCTCTGTTCTCTCCATGGTGCGAGCTCCTTCATTACACTTCCTTACCACCTACACACACACACACACACACACACACACACACACACACACACACACACACATATATATATATACAGCGTCAATCACAATGTACAGAAACCTGCATTTCTCCTTCCATCCATTATGCTGAAAAGCTATTTGAATCATTTCTTGATTGATGTTCCCATATTTATCAAGTACAAGAAATGCTGGACATTTATTTGCATTTTTGCACAGAATTCTCCACCAAAATAGCACATTATTGTTTTAATGCATAAAAGCAGCAGTATATAAACATATAGAGTAATAATATGCATAGATGTGCAGGTGAAATTGTATAAAAAAGCAAAAACAAACATAATATCCAGAGACATGTTGTATGAATAACCCACGCACCTTGCTGACTGCCTGTAAAGCCTTCTTACACTCTTCATATTGTGCCGTGTCTTTAGGTGTCTTCTGACAAATTGTCTGCAACACAGAAAGTAAGTGCTTGAATCAGTTACGATTATTTATAACGCGCAAAACTCAAATAACAACACAGTCATGCACAATAACACACAACAAGTCATGGCACTGATGCACAAAAAACTCCATCAAAACTTTATCAGCCTGATAAAATATTGATGCATAAAGAAAGCTGTGGGAAGCAATGAATTGAAACCAAACTTTCTCAGGATCCAAAAGCCTCTGAGTGTACAAGCATAAACCCCAGAGTCCCTCGGGAGACAGTGACGGAGGAGGAGAGAGGGGGATGAAAGGAGAACAAGGGAGAGGAAGAGAGGGAGAATAATGTGCAGCCAAAGGAAGCACGAAACTGAAAAAAAACAGTAAAAAGGAAGCAAGAATAAAGAGGGCAAATCAGTCAAGATTATCAAGGAGTGATGTAAGATCTTTGAGGTTGTCCCATGTAGAGCTGGTCAGGACACTCAGAGTAAACAAACTGTTGCGTAAGGGTCAAAGTCTTGTAATTCCAAAGCTACTTTATGTCTCCAGCCACTCACATCCATGAGGAGGGGCAGCCGGGTGATCCTCTGCATGGGCAGGATGAGGAAGGAGATCATGGGGAGGTTCCTGCAGTCTGGGTGGCTCTCGATCCTGGTCAGCACCTCCTTAAACACTGGATTCTTGGAGCTGCAACACAGAACGGAGGGAGACCTGGTGTTCAGAAAGAGGAGTCGGTGCTGATACTAAGAAACATGAGCAGGGAGGAAGAGCTCCCTGGTTCAAAGTTTCAGAGCAGTAATGTTGGAAAGAAGCCATGAGAGGCTTGATAAGAACATCTGCTGGTCACTCACACCAGCCTCTGCAGGGTCCTCTGCTGGTAGACCTCGTTGGAGCAGTATGTGACGTACGGGTCAAAGTTGGACTGAGAATGTTTGTCGACGATGTCACTGATGTCATCGATTACAATGTTCTGGTGGTGTCTCTCCTCCAGCTCCTTAAAGAACCTGAGTACAGGATGAATAGTGTTAGTATGTCAGGGATAAATGCTGTACATGAATCATGAGTCGACCCACTCTGGGAATATAGGATCCACTGACAGATATAAAGCAGGAAGCACTGCCAACACCTTCTCCTCAACCTGCTGGAAGGATCACAGAAGAGGAAGTCCCCGCCTCTTAAAATAGACATAGCCTACCATTAACCATAACACAGAGGCTTTTCCTCTTCCTGAGCTCCACCAGATGGCCGTTTAACAGCACGCCACATGGCCAACATCAAGAGAAGACGTGTTGCTGCATGCACGGTCCAAGGTGACAAACAGGAAGCTGTCACACAGACACAGGACGCTGTCACACAGACACAGGAAGCTGTCACACAGACACAGGACGCTGACCTTGACCGCTGGGACCAGCTAGCTCATCTGTAGAAGCACCTCTACTAACCCTAACCTCCACCAGCACACTGCTGAGACCATCTATGGGAAACAATGCTCCACCTTACACTCTGTGAACTTTACCCTTTCTAACGAGGGCATTATCACACAGGATAACAGCAAACACACACATGTTGGCCTGTCTGCTGGCCCGAGTCCTAAAGATATTCAGGTCTAACAGGTCAAGGCCACTCAGGTTCAGGCCTGGTCCTCCTGAGGCAGAACTCAGTGACCCCATAACAGCAGGTCAGCATGAAGAGGTCACGGGAGGAGAGTTAAATCAGGGGGAGAAAAGAAATGCCCGAAATTAGGCTGCTGAACAAGAGTTATGAATGAAAATGAAAAAGTTCTACAAGAATACATATTCATCAGGCTCCTGACAGGTCTGCTACATTAACTATGGCAATAATAAAGCATGTTGTTATAATGAATGAGGTATGTTATATCCTGAGGCTGCAGGGGAATACAACCAGTAACACACCTGCATATAAAACAGCCCTCCCACTTACTATCACACACACACACACACACACACACACACTACACACACTACACAGGAGCTATCTACTAGTTTCTGTGAGAGAACTCAAAGCCTGACTGACTATCTGCTCCAAGTAAAACATCTCGTTTAACCTGCTGCAGGCCACTTTATATCTGAGGAGCTGCAGCCCTCCATGTCCATGCCCCCCCCCCCCCGGGGCTACGCAGGGCTAAGGAGGGTAAAGTATCACATTAATGTGTGTGTGACCTGTTTATGGGAGTGAGATGGGCTGCAGCACGTCTGAACAAAGGAAGGAATTTACAGATACCACCACTCATGCAAAGTGGGAATGAGGGAAAAATAATATTATCAATACTGGATCTATGTGCTGGGAAATGCTGCAGAAACTGAGGAGGAGTTTTAGAATCTGTTTTTTCTTCACAATAATTAAGATATATAGACACATGTAGGAGGACATGTTTCCTCTGGGGGGGGGGGGGGGGGGTATTATTAATTAATTATTATTAGTCTGTATTAAGCCACTTCAAAAAAATAATAATAATAAATAAATAAAATGTGGTAACAACTTGTTGGTAAGTTCAAACCTGTTAAACTGTGTGAAAAGTGAACTTTGACCTGTTGAGCCTCTTCCTGTAGTGACGGACGTCACTGCAGCGATAACTTCACAGAAAGACACCAAACTGTTGCCATGGTAACTAGACCACCACATCAGGCTGTTATCATAGAATAACACACGGAGAAAGCTGCTCCCATTAGAAATTATAATTTTACTGTTGTATGTTTTCTAATATGTGCATATCATCTGTCACTGTCATTATAAATCACACATATGTATAGACACTATATAGATGTGTGTGTGTGTGTGTGTAGATATCCACATGCTGTACATAATCATCCAGTCCATGTAAATCCTATTATTACCAATTCTATTGTTTACAGAACACTTGACGTGTATATTGACATTTCATTTTATTACCCCAACGATGACGGTTTGTGTGTCAGCAGGATTAAGGAAAAACTACAAGCCAAAACATAATAAGAAGAATATTTGTATAAATGCTGCAAATATTACATTACATTGCATTATATTACACGTCATTTAGCTGACGCTTCTGTCAAAAGCGACTTACAATAAGTGCATTAAACCTGAAGGTTCAGGAATCAAGAACTTTAAGGGCCAACTGTAATCGCTACATGATGTTTTACATTGAAGAAGAAGCATTTTTTTTGTTTAAAGGTTTTTTGGGTGACCATGACTTAACCGAGGTATTGTTATATTCATATACACGTTTTTCACATATTCCTGTACAAAATAGTCTATTCTCTCCCTTTTATTTGTTCAAATTTGTTTCATAGAGAGCAATGCAAAACACTGGACACACATTATTTTTCAAAAGGCCAATAAAAGGTGATTCTGATTATATATAGTAGCACTTGAGGCCATTATCATACTGCAGAGTAATCTCATAAAAACATGAGAAACGATCCCATAGTTAGAAACACCAACACACACAGTAACCTAACAAAGAACATATGGGCTCAGAAACTATTCTGTCAATCATTCCTTGGAATAATGGAGCCGTACAACACAGTAATTGCTGAGGCAGCGCAGTTTTCATCAGGCTCAACTTTCATGGCCACTCGGCGAGTGTTTCCACCAGTTTATGGCTCCTGGAGGTTCATGGTTACCTGGCCATGATGTCATTAAACAGTCACACGCAGGCTTTATAAATCATGACAGACGGCTAAACTCAGAGCAGCACACACTAACCTATAAAAAAGTTAAATTGTTCTTTTGTTCTTTGATAAATGTGTCCCTCAGTATGTGACCACACATAGAAAACAGCCCACCATCTCTTCCACAGAGCTGGAAACAACTCTGATAGAAGCTGCAGCATCAGGCTGAAAGAATGGATGACCATCTTTTAATAGTTTATACAGACACGCCCCACATGGAATGAATGTGGCCGACCAACTTTTAAGTGGTGTTGAATTAGAAAATCATCCAGTTCATTAGCCAGAAACCAAACACTGGTAGACTTCAGGGAAGATGTAAGACAAGTCTAAAAATACCAACCAGCATATGAAAACAAGCACTAGATCATCAGTCCTTATGAGAAATATACACCAAAATAACCGTGAACTCACTTCTTGCTGGCCTCACAGACGTCCGTGATGTTGGAGAAGAGGTGGTGGTGTTCGGTCTTGGTCATGATCTCGCTGAGCTCTGCAGAGTTCTTGAACATGCGGATCAGGATCTCCAGGCTGTGGAGATAAGAGTGCTCCGACGAGATCACCTCAAAGATGGCCTGTTGAGGAGCAGCAGGAGGTCAACCACTGAAACACTGGTCTTCTTTTCACAACACAACATTTTTTGCATCCATTAGTGGCTCTGCGTGTCTCAGTGAGGCCACCAGGTCTGACTCACTCTCTCCTCTCTCAGATGAACCAGTTCACATAGCTGTGCTCTGCATCATGTTTGGAACGTGATTGCACAATTTCATGCCGCTCTAAACACAGGCCCCAATCTGTCAATCAATGTAATGTTTCTAATTACCAGATTGTTAATCTTCACGACTAGGGAATCAGGTAAATATTTATAGGAACACCTGTTGATTTCCTCCCATTACAAAGACATGATAGTCAATGATGCATGTGTCCTCTTATGACTTATTTTATTAGCCTGAGGTTCACAGAGACCTAATGGCCTTACGTCACCCGAACTCAACATGCATGGAGCCTAAAATCTGAGTTTTCGCACTTTTAACCAAACTCAAAAGTGTCCAATATGATCCTACCTCTTGTCTTTTGCGTTCTTCCTGGCTCATTCGATCAGAAAGACCACTTTTCTTGACCTAAATAGAAAACACAACAAGAAAAATATAAGGAGAATGATTTTAAAATAATAAAAGGTTACAAATACACTTGTTTGACTACTCTGGGGTTTTTCAGGTCAGGTTTTTTTCTTTGCATTTGTAACACGGGTGTGTGCATGTGTGTGTGCTACTGTTGTCCTCACACACAGAGAAAGGAGCACTTTGCATACCACACTGAAGAGAGAGCCAATTAAGTTGTTGTAGAAAATGGGAAAAAGAGGTTTTTTACTGAATAAAGAGGCACAGGCTGAGAGAAGAAAAAGGAAATTTGTCGTAACTAAAAAAATACAAAAAGGCTAAATGTCATTTGGCCAGTTAAAAGAAAAGTGCAAGTGCATGTTGGTATGTGGCTGGTGAGATTTGGTCCAGAGATATTTGAATAAGATTGAAACAAAGCAATCTGTTGAATTAACTGGGTGTGGAGTGCTATTGAATTAATCAGCCTGAGGCTTTGTCAAGCTGAAGGTACAGCTGAATAACAAGACCTCAGTCTCATGTCCCAGTATGAGCCAGGGTCATTCCCTTTATACTTCACCAGATCACCTTCCCTTCCTCCCACCAGCTCCTCATCCTGTTTCTGTGTGAGGAGGAAGTGATCCTGCTCCTGGAGGATCCTTCCTTCCCTCTAGTATCTGCCCTGCAGCCTTCAGCAAACACTGAGGGCAAACAAACCCGCAGCAGATCTGTACTGCTTTCACACATACATCAGTGTAATTAATTATCATGCTCCGGCTTTCACTTCTGCCAAACTTCTGCCAAACCCTTAGCACCGTATCAGCAGAACCAGCATTAATAAGACTGTAAAGCTTTTAGTGTGCCAGCAGCCATGCACCCTGGTCTGCAGTGTCACTGGCTGACAGTTGGGTCATAATACTCAATAACTTAGTTTAAGCTTTTCCATGTTTTCTTCTTTGAATATGAGCAAAATAAAGAACATTTCAGGATAGCTTGGATCTATTGAAGTGGGTTGTATGAGGTACTTGTCCATAGTCAGTGTGTTTCCTCAAGTACATGGTGGTCAACAAGTCAAGCAGGTTGGACAGGCATGGAAGAGAAACTATGTCCTGCTGAGGACCGGGGCAACAGCAAAACATATTATATTATATATTATTAATAAGTGTATACTGAAATTAAAATATGTTCAGTGCTTTCCCTTGTGGTCAGACAGCCCTATTGAAGTTTACATGGGGGGAAGGAAAGCCTGTTCTCGTCAAAGCTGCAAGACTAGAGTCAAAACATGCAAGTTTACCTCACAGAGCGTGGGACCTGCTGGTCCATCGCTGCCTCAGTTAGTTAGTTAGTTTGTGTTCTTGTGTGACTTTTGCATTTTAAAGCGTTAGTTCCATTTTGCTTAAGTCACAAAATAACAAAGGAAGCAACTTGCATGTTCTGAAAGGTGAAATTAATGCTTTTATCAATGGAGTCTGGTGGCAGACCATAGATCAGCAGCATAAACTTTAACAGGGCTGTTGATAACAAGATAAGGGGAGGAAAATATTAAATTTTTTGCAGACAACCAAACTGAAAATGTTTTTTGTTTGCTAGCTAAAACATCTGTTTCTGAGCTTCTCCTGCCTGCTACTTTAAACTGGGAACTACTGAAGATAATACACAATGACAACTTATACATCTTGTTCTTGGCTTCCCTGGAACTAAACCTATTTCCAGACACAGCAGGGCAATGAAAATGTCATGCCAGCATTTCCTCCAAAATGTGCAAATGTGAGGAAGAATCCTGCAGCGTGACATCACGCAGCGTCTGGCCAGACAGCAACACATCAGCAGCTGGAAAGCAGCTGTGATGGAAGTGGAGAGTGCTGGTCAGAATGGTAATTCTATTGTTCTCTGACTTTCCTGTTTACAAAATAATAAAAACAACCTGAGACATTTTCTGAATGTTCTCTACTTTGAATCCAATTTCCCACTTATTTAAGTCTGAGTGCATATCATTCTCTACTCTAATCCTAATTGCCTCCATCTATGCGCTCCTTCACTTTCCCTCCTCAACAAGTAAACAAACAGACGGGAATGCCTAAATAGAAAACTAAAGTAGCCCGTTCTCCCCCCCTGTACTCTCTCTCCATCCATTCCAATCCCTAACTATATTATGTAATGCAGGGCCACCGCACTTCTCTGTAGAGGCAACATTTTAAGCATATTTGCAGTCTGACGAGCACGCAGAGTTTGCCAACACGCTGGCATTCGGCCCAGCAGTGAGTGCTCGCAAGACTTCCTGTGGGTCTGACTGACTGTCTGCCTGCCTGCCCACCCTAGTGCTCCTCCACTCCCTGATAAACAGAGTGAGGGGCAGAGGAAGGCAGGAGCAGTGGGAGGATGGGTATGGGCTGTGGCCAAACTGGATATGACAGCATTCTTCAGAGCGCTAGCATTCCAAGACTCCACAGCAGTGAGTGACTACTGTATGTTTGTGTGCTTGATGTGGAGAAAGACTGAGAGAGACAGAAGAGGAAGAATGAAAGCTACCACCAGTGTGTGTGTGTGTGAGAGTAATGTCTGACCACACTGAGCTGGCTCCAGGAGGTGCGTATAGGTCTGTACTGCACCACGATGCCGTTATCTGGTTTGGGTTCTCTGGAATCAGCATCCTCATCTGAATCATTATGTAAGGCCTTCTCCTGGTAGTTCTGGTACAGTTCCTCCTCTGAAACACACATTGGGTTTTTTACTTAAAAAGGGAACATGTTTTATAGAGAGGCAAAAATAAGAGACAGAAAAAGAGTCAAATGAAAGAAAAAGTTGGCATAAAATATCTGTTTCTCACCTTCACTGTCAAATGTGCGCTGAGTGGTCAAAACTCTTTTCTTCTCTGGACTCTGAAAGAGAAACAACTGTTATGACTTGAATCCTGAGAGACCAAGCACACAAACTTTAAATGAAAAAGGCTTCTGTGTTTCTTTCACCTGTCCATGACCTGCCTGGCCTCTCTGGTGACCTCCTCCATCCAGCCGGTCTAATTACAGAGCCACTGTGTGTATAGTGTGTATGTGGGCATGGTGTCGCATTACGTCATGTCTCCTAACAACCACATTAATTGTTTCCTTGTAAGGCCTCGTCTGACCTGCTGCTGCTGCTGCTAAGTTTGTCCCACAATACCCAGCCTGTGTTGTCATTTTTACAATTTGGACTCTACCCCAATACTGAAAGTCCACATCGAAACAATCTTTGTGCACAGTCAAATGGATTATGATTAACTGAGTCACTCTTGATCTGTTACACCAAATGCCAAAGTTCACACATGTACGTGTGCATTGATAGTTTAGCAACAGACATTCACTCTGGATTTGTTTTGCAGATGAATGCTTAAACTGCTTTCTTTGTCTTTCAATTCCCTAAAACTTGTAAAGAGCCGGATGGGTGTGTTAGTAACTTATTCTTTGTGTGCAAAGTCAAGCAGAATATGTACGAAACAGCAAATTTAAGACCTTAAACACATTTAGGTTAATAGTATTTTTAATTTGCTCATGAAAAAGCCATTAAACTAACTTTAATTTAGTTTTTTATACTGTGGGAGATTTCAAGTAGGAATGCACAACATATTTTTGTACCAATAAATGATCAGCTGATATTGGGATATTTATATTATTATGTAGTATTCAGATATTACATTTTTGCAGATATCAGCCAAATTGAATTCAATGACATCTACACAGTGCAAAACCTGGTAGGTGGAATTGATTTTTACATTGACTTGTCTGATATGACAGATTATGTCAAAGCATTTTATTTGGATTCTTATAGAAAAGGGATGTCATATTTGGTAAAATCAGCTATGGAAGAGCTATAGAACATTAAATTCTGCATCTTTGCTCATTACATCTTACATCAGCCTTTCTTACCTTCAGGTTTGCATAAACTACAGGATATGAACTTCGTTTTTACATACAAAGGAAGTAATTATTAGTATTGGTTCAAATAAAAAATAAATATAATACATCCTTAATCTGCTCCCATAAGGTTTTTATACCCCACCTTGTTTTTCTCAGTGCTGCTCGGCTTTTCTTTCCCAGGGCTAGCAGGCTTCGAAATCCTGGGGCTGGCTGGTTTCGGCGTCCCAGGACTGGTGAGTTTGGGCGTCCCAGGACTGGAGAGTTTGGGCGTCCCAGGACTGGAGAGTTTGGGCGTCCCAGGACTGGAGAGTTTGGGCGTCCCAGGACTGGTGAGTTTTGGCGTCCCAGGACTGGAGAGTTTGGGCGTCCCGGGACTGGAGAGTTTGGGCGTCCCAGGACTGGAGAGTTTGGGCGTCCCAGGGCTCGGAGGCTTGGCACTTCCAGGGCTCGGAGGGTTTACCGTGCCAGGACTTGCTGGGCTGACTGAATCTGGCATGTCCTCATTTTGCCACTTGATGATAGCCTGGGCCAACCGATGGGCCTTGGGATCTACCGATGGGACCTCTAGGTCTACTCCGCTCACAACGGCCCTCCTATAGGACGTACTCCTCAGACCTCGTCTTAGTGTCCCTGGGCTCTCACTTTCCCCATCCGTCCCTTCACCGTGGCCCCCTCCGGTAGAAAAGTAGCTTCCTGTTTCTACCATGCTGAGAGCTTTCAGCGCTCGCTTGGAATGATCCAACCCCAGCAGCCCGACCAAACCTTGGCTTTGCTCAGCGTGAGGCGCCTTGCTGCGGATCCCCGATGCTAAACCCTTGGGAATGAGCTGCTGGGTGCCCATCTTCAGGGCAGCAGGGCTGTTGGTGCTGAGGACAATGGAGGGGGAGGGAGATATAGATGGGGAAAGTGAGGGGGAGGGGGAGGTGGAGGACATGGAGGAAGAGGAAGAGGCATGCCTGGTGTCCTGAGAGGAGGCCGGCGAGGATGAGGGCGCTCTAGGGAGAGCTTGTCCTCTGTCTGCTGGCGATGGGGAGCGAGGGGTCGGGGGGTCTGAGGAGGTAAGGGAGGACAGGGAGGGGATGCTGGAGGTGGAGCTGTGGGAGGGAGTGGGGGTACGCCGGGCTGGAGGAGAGGGGCTGGATGTGGACGAAAGGGAGGACAGTTCATGGTGGTTGTAGTTGTTGTTGTTGGGAGTGTACGGAGACAGGACAGGAGAGGAGTTCAGAGGAACAGATTCAGATGAAGGCGAACTCCCAAATGCTATCTGGTCTTTCAGTGACCTTCCACTGGACGGGCTGGGATCCTGGAGACTCTTTTCCTGCCACACTGTCCCTCCATTAGTGGTTTTCCCCCTGTCACAGCCTCCATTGTACACTCTATTGTCCAGTGAGGAGGACTTGCTATCATCAGACCTAAATTTGGACAGCGAGAAGAGTCCGTTAGAGAAGTGCCCTATGCTGATACTCCGTACAACTCTGGTTTTCTTGGAGGGTTTGTGCAGAACGTGCTTCAGTACTACAGTGTTCTTGCCCCAACTGGGCGGGGGCACCACCAGCCTCTCAGCCGGCTGGCTCAAGGTGAAGGAACAACTGTTGTCCTCCTCAGGGAAGTCCGTCGTCATGACCCCATTTAGGTGGTAACTGAGGGGTCGCGGTTTGGGTTTGCTGGAGTCCTGGGGTTTTTTACATTTGTCCGTGCGGCGTTTCCACAGTGGGGTGATGTTTTTATTGGACAGATCCACATCATTGCCGATATCCATGGTGCTAGAATGTCCTCTTGCTATCTGCGTCCAACTCTACAGGTCACAGTGCAAACACTGCAACCTTGTAGAAAACTGATCTCTCCCCTGAGGGTAAACAAAAGAGAGGAGCTCAGTGCAGTGTCCAAATTCCCAAAGTTTACTCATTAACAGTTCAGTGCAAGAACTGGCTGCAAAACTTGAGAAACACGAGAGAAAAAGTGCAAAAGAGAAGCCAAGCTAGTAAAGACATCTGATAATGCTTTTGTATATGTTCAGTGGAGTGAAATGGCCTTATTACAAGCACAAAGCTGACAGGATATTGTTAGCTGTGAGCAATCACTGTAATGATTGGATCATGGCAACAGTAGGTTTAGAGTTTTAATCTTTTTTTGTTCAACGTTAAACAAACAGACATACAGTCACTTGGGTTTCAAAGGGTTTCAGTTGTATAAGAAAATAGTTTTACAGTAGATTTATTGTGCTAAATGTTGGTTCAACTCACCCCTAATCAGTGGATCTGCAGCAGAATGCGCTCATTGTACCTGCGCTGTCGGAAAACAAACCTTCTCGCGCCGAAGAACTGCGTTAATGCGCTTAATCCAGCATGGCACCGAACCCGAATAAAGTTTGTGAAACCAAAGTCGGAGCGGCGGAGTTTCTGTGAAGTGTGATCGACTGGAAACAGAGAGAAGCGCGTCTGAAGCTGCTGAGGGAGCAGCACAGTTTCTATGAGCAGCAGGAGCAGCAGGAGGAGGAGGAGGAGGAGGAGGAGGAGGAGGAGGAGAGCTGAACACTAGTCACAGGGGAACAGTCCTAAACTCACAGGAACTCCCTCCAGGTGCCACTTCACACCGTGTTACTGCGGGTCACGGTCTACTGTGGATGTGACGCATTTTCACGAAAACATTTGGTTAATAAAGTTGAACAGTGAGATAACAAACATAAAATACTACACTTAAAATAATAATAACTTAATAAGAGCTGCACAAACTAACGCAAGAATAGAATAAAGACAGAAACTATAAGCTATAAGAGTATTTGTTGACAAAATAACATGATAGTGACAGTGTACCATGCTAAAATGTATTATGATGAAGTAATGGTATCATGGTATAAGTTAAATCGTTTAATATTATCATAATGTTGAGTAGTTACCCCAGGAAGTTTACTCTGTCCAGGTAAGATTCTAATGTTTTTAACACACCTGCACTAATGCTGCGTTTGGGTGATACTGGGACACTACATTGACCTGCTGATGTATTGCGCCATCGTGTGGTTTGTGGCGTAATTGCAACAGTTCTACAGTGATAAACAGTGATTGTAAAAAACTGTGTTTACTGATTTCACAATATGTCCCAAAGTAGCCAACTTTTGAGTGCACAAATCATATAATTTCCCCTTTTTTGCACCCTTATGTCAAACTACTACTCTATTCCCAAAATATACATGTTGGTCTCGTCATGTTTCTCTAATGACCTCACCCTGTCTGATTCTTTAAGCCCCTCTCATATAGCATCCATACAATAGTTATTCTGTCTGTTTGTTTTTGCAGTGATATTCGAAGATAATTCCAAAGAAGTAAATCTGGAAGGATTTATAGTTTTTCATTCCGGCTCCAATAACAATCCCTGTTGTGTAACTTGAGGCTGTGGTTAATTCATCACTGAAGAATCAGGATTGTGAAATAGTCGGCTACTGCGTGACTAAAGTATTTTCTCATTAAATGCATAATGTCCCTCCTTCAATTTCTAAAACACAAGTCACGGAGTGAACACTTACACGGAAAAACTCCAAACTAGTTAGTTTTTAACTGGTGTTTCCTGTAAATAACTGATCAGGCATGTTGTTTGTTGCATGAATGGCTCCACCATGTGGCTCTTGGGTGCCAGTATTTCCCCTATTTGACCACTAGGGGAAGCAATTGTCATGTTTAATACACATCTATGGTTTTATACCACTTGTATGAAAGTACAGCATTATTCTACAGAGTAGGTTATATGTTTAATATACGAGCCAATTACTACATACATTTGTATATACTACACTTTGATTGATTTGTCTTTAGTGCACAATGAAGAAGAACATGTTTTAGGACAATTTAAAAAGATCAAGATTGAGGAAATGAAATCACAACCGAAATATCTGAAAGGAAAACAAAAGGGAAACAAAGCACAAGATGAAAACAAATGCCACCTACAGTGAAAATAAACAGGCATTGAGAGAAACAAATGAGATCACACACATATTGACACAGTTTGTTCTTGTGGTCAGATGACAGCATCGAGGACATTTTATCCCGAGATGAAGAAACTTTAATTGAGAGTAAAAACGGGTGTGTCATCATTGCTTTATTGTGTGAGTTAAAAACAAAAGAAGTTATATAATTATTATAGACATGGGCTTCTTCCTTTGTTTTTCACTTATGCAACATTTCCAAATTACTCCCACATAAATCCACAGCAATATTAATGCCATTACCAAAAAAAACATTACCCTTAATGCATTTATCAGGAAAATCCAAATGAACACCATTATCATAATTATGATTTCTAAATACCAACAATATTAACAATGTTTTAATGCTGGCATCGGTCACACGGACTCCCTGTGGTGTGACTATCCTCATGATGTTCTATAGAGGAAGCCTATCCTGTTGTATTGTTCTACAGAGCTATATGTTTCCTTATGTTGTTGTAAAAAAAGAAAGAAGCTTCCTCTGCCATCAGACAAGACAGTCACCTCCGACTGGAAGGCCCAGAGTTAATCCCCCGAGCCTGATGACGACTTCTTGAGCCGGACAGTAAATCTGTAACTGACCCTGACTCAAAAACACTGTTCAGGATCAGTGGATACAACAATGGAAAGAGGAAGACAGGGGAAAATGGTTGAAAACTGAAGGAGCAATCATTGGTATCTTCTCCAGTGAACCATTAAAACAAGGACAAGTCTTAAGTTCATGCTGCAGAGCAGGCATCTTACCTGTCCAACCCCCAGATCACTGTCTTTATTCCTCCACACATCAAAGACTTAAGACAAGAGCATTAGCTGTGTCTCTGTGTGGGATTCTGCATGTCTTAAGAAAGTCCGCTTCAAGACCAGTTGGAGCAGTAATGCCAAGCTAAATAAAACTAAGGTGAAAGTAGTGAAAGTGACAGGACAAACGTAGCAGGAAAAACTAAAAATATGCAATCAATAGAACAAAAAAACCTTAAAAAGTCATTAATTTCATTGGTATTTATAATCGCTGTGGAACTGAAATGTTGAG
The DNA here is from genome assembly GCF_030273125.1 of Centropristis striata. Lineage (NCBI taxonomy): Eukaryota > Metazoa > Chordata > Actinopteri > Perciformes > Serranidae > Centropristis > Centropristis striata. The sequence continues at coordinate 42,883,876 of NC_081520.1, read as the reverse complement.
GACTGTGGAGGAGTTTGCAGCTCATTAACAAGAAAATAAAATAAAAAATCTGTTTATGATTAATTGATTGCACTGCAAAATCTGAAAGTCTTCTGGAAACATAACTACCTGAGGTGGTGTTGCTGTGTATTGACATATGGATTCAAGTTCTGCTTGAAGCAAACATGTGATGGAGCTCTCAAAGCAGAATTTAAGCCTCAGTGGTTTGGGCAGAAGAACCAGTTTATCCGGTGAAGTTATGTTTCTGGGGAAAGAGACAAAGAGTAGAGAAAGGAAAAAGCTCCCATTGTGAACCTTTAGCATTCCTCCCACTGACTCAAAAATAGTAATTTAGTCATACAAACGTATCTACTCCACATACCGTGTCTAGTTTCTCTTCAAATGAGTCACTGCAGCTATCTGCAGGTATAAACCAGCTGACCCTCTATGAATAGATCCAGTCCAGTGTAAACAGGTTGGTTTCCTCTCTAAGGCTGCTCTACTTCACTAATACTCTATTATTATATACTAACTTCATTAAATACCCTAAAGATAAAACTAAGACAACGTATAAATTATAAGCAATATGTTTCTTAAACATTGCAAACATTCAAATCTAAAAGCAGGTGATTCTTGACCCAATTTTTGTTGAAAGAAAAAATAAATTAGTAAATACTCAAAAATAAATTCAAAGAAAATGCTTTAAAATGGCTTATAACCTAAATGTAGTTTAAATTGCAGGAAGAAAAGAATATCTTGTTATACCAAGTGCCAAGGATTACAGCTTCATTCTTTTGTATTTAAGCTGCTTAACCTGCAGGATTTAACCTAAAGTGTTCACTGCCGTGTTCATTTGCATTAAATTGTGTCAGACCCCACTGGAGAGACATCTCTCTTAACATTTTGCTAAAGTGTTTAAAGGCACAACGAGAGGGATTTTCCTTAAAAAATAACGTATAGATTCATACAAAAATACCCTGTCTCATTATTGATGACCCTGTAGAAGTGTGTAGGTGTGTCTATCTTTGCCTCTATTTGCTCTTGTTGCTGTGTTTGGGAGGTTTCTGGGCTTTGTTTTTTGTGTTTTGTGTCAACGCATGCTGCTGTGAGCTGGACGTTAAAATATAGCAACCAGCTGTCAGATCATAAACACGCATCAAAGAGGAAGTTACAACAATGGTGGGTACAGCACAGAAAAAAATTACAAATAGAGGAGGTGAAGTGGACAAAAGCAAAGAAAATCTGTGTTTAGCTGTCACATGCTGGTCAGATAAGAAAATAAACTTAGCTGGTTTTATGTTTTTCTTGTACACATTGCTCTGATTTCATTTAAATATTTACAGATACTGCAAACAGCTGCAGGAACATTTGTTGTCCTCTAAGGAATTCCCAAGGGTTAAAAGTTTACTATCTATCCTTTAGAGTATGTAAGGAGGACCAACATCAAACAGTGAATGTAAATCCCTCAGTAAAGCTCTTTCTAAAGGAACGTGTACACATGTAGAGGCAGTACAACCCAAAGTGGATCAGGCAGAAGATGGAGACTGTATATGAATAGCTCAGATGACTGTGGTGTGTGTTTCCCTGCTGGGTGTGCAAAGCATTGTAGCATATAATTCAGTCACAAACAATGGGGATAACAGCAGTGTGTAGTCTTGAGTCAGGAATGCAGGTCAGATGATTCCTCATTGTGATGATGGTGTGGCAATAAAATAAAAACAATCAGTGAATGGGGAAGCAGGAGACAAGAAACCAAGCAGTTTTATTAAAATGGCCACTATCTGTCAAGCCTTAGCTGAATAGATGTATTCTAGGAATATAAATACATCGTTATGTCGTTTAGTACACGTTCATGTAGCCTAGCTTGAGTAGCGCCCCACTCTCTCTCCTCTGTGACTCACCTGCTGGAGTACCTGCAGATATTAGCATTAAAAAACATAAAACAGAAAGATGTTATGAGAGCAACATTCCTGAGCTTTCTGTCTTCTGGCATTTTATAAAAAGCCTTCCACACACTGACCTTTCTCAGAATACCTATCTCTTTCCCTCGCTCCTCTCCTCTGTTCTCCTCTGACTCACAGCCTATTGTACTTCTCCTCCTCGGTGCTGTTTGCTCCCCTCACCCTCCACCCTCCCACTCGTCTCCTCATCATCCTCTCCACCAACAATGCAGCTAACGACTGTAATTACCATCGCTATAAGTTACAACAGCTCAGATAAAACGTGTAACAAACAGGAAGCAGGAGCAGAAGCACGTCTAATAATGTACGATCACATTATAAATGTATAACCCATAAAGGAAAGTAGGACAACAGCTCATTATCTGTGTGAGATCAGTGTCCAGTGGTAACTCTTCATGCATATACCACCCAGTATATGGTGCATATGGAACCAACACAGGGGGCATCTGCCACACATATTTGAACCCAGGCTAATCACCATGGTTACGGGCCTTTTGGCTCATGCTGATTGGCCGGCATTATTGCGATGACCTGAAATTGACTCCCCCCTGTGGGTTCTCATTGGCTGTTTGCCCCGGGATGGTGATGTCATAATGTGTGTGGCATGTTGCATTGAGACATGCGCTGCTGGGCACGATGGAGGAACAGAATCAGATCAAAGCTGGAGGTGTTTGTTTAATTAACAGGAGTTTTAGAGCCAGAGGTGCAGGTTCACACAGGCCTGCTATGGTGGCCTTTTGTTTGGATCAGATTTCTTCATTAATTAGCAGGATGGCATAGAAATACAGTATTATCCAGCTAACTGAAATACTATCAGTGGTTATCAGTAGAGGGCATATTTAGAGAGGGAGAAAGAAAGATGTTATATATCTTTTCATTGAGCCTGTCACAGGATATTTCCTCCAGAAAATCACAAGTCAATTGTCACCAGTTATAAATGTGTTTCAGTGCATTTTTCGGCCCATCAGGTCCTCAAATAATGACTCTTTTTGCAAAAACACAAACGAGGTAACAAGCATTTGGTTCACACAGTATTTAACTGCTTCCAGAGTCAATAACTTGCCCTCGTCGATCAGCTCTGCTCTTGAGATCGACAACAGAAACCAAGCATTTGCTCTGAAGTTACACGATGAAACAATATAAATCAAGCGTGGCCCATTGACTGCATTGTATCTTGTGAATGGCAATCTGAAGCTGGTGTTGCTGTAAACCCCTGTGGAGCTTATTATGTTGCCATGGATTTTTTGCTACTTGAAGTACAGTATGTTTTGACAGTAAATGTGATAATAGGACTCTATGGGATTAAAAGAAAATATCTCAATAATTAAAGAGGCATGAATCAATGGGAGTACACACAGAAACAGTCATATTTCTGAATAATGATGATTTAATCATAATGATTTTGTCTAATCTGAGAAATACACATACACATGTTTACTTAACTTGGAATGAGTAGCTCACTAAAAAATAATGTATAATGCATATAAGTCGCCTAATAATTAGCATGGAATTATAAAAATAATTTCTGAAAAGACCAAGGCACCATTCCAAATGGCATGCTGTATGCTGCTGCCTCTACAAAGTAGGCTACTTCCTGTTGCATTCAGCACACTTCACCACATCGCGCCTTGAACTTTGACCCTTTTGCTCCTGCTGCACAGAGGATTGTGGGTTTTGTGTTCTAAATAGTGCTGTTATTATGTCCAAGACATTCCTGTAAAATGTTAAACCTCTGATGAGACTTTTTCCTGATCAAATAAAGTCATAAAAACTAAGTTCATTCATTCATTCATGTGTTAAGAGACAGAACGAAAACCAATAGAGGATGAAACTACCACATCTGTCTTGCCTCAATCTAAATGTATTCAATAGATAGATAGATAGATAGATAGATAGATAGATAGATAGATTACTTTATTCATCACAGGGTGCCACAGGAATAAATTCTAAATAAATTCTATAAATTTTGTTTAGATGCCTGAAATCAGGTCTTTGGTTAACACTAGCTTAAGAGATGTTCACGTTTTGTTGTATGACATTAAATACATTAGTAAATACCCCCACTTCTGAATTGTGAAGTTTTTACTAACCATAAAAAGGCGGTTGCTAACGCCTGCTAACACAGACGCCAACTCTCTCAAAGCCTCTAGTTTCAATGCTCTTCCAAACGGGTGAAGATTGTAAATGATGTAAATAAAGACTTTATAAGGCTACGGTTTCACTAGCTTCTGAAATACACTGGTTAGCTTGTCAGAGACGTCTGAAGCTAACGGTAGTGACGTAGAAGTCATGCTATCGTGGTGTAGTCCGCTATAGCAGAACGTTAGCTTTTTAGTTTACTTCTGTCAGCTGCATTAACGCTTCAAACATAATAAAAGTGGTGTTTATTTGCATGTGAGCATCAGAAACGTGTTTACCACAGAGCTTATTTTCTGCCATGATCCAAAATCCAACGCAAAAATCCTAGAGGGGAATTCTCCATAGACCCAATAAATGGCAATGCTACTCCCGGGTTGGCCTACAAATACGTCATTTGTTTGCTCTCTATATACTCATACAGCCATAAACACACACACACACACACACACACACACACACACACCAGGAGGACAAACACATCCAGCTCCAACAGGAAGAGGTGATAGCATCACTTCCTCCCTCATACATGTGGAGTCTGCAGTTCAGTGTGTGACAGTGGGAAAGACAATTTGAATGTGTGTGTGAGTGTGTGTGTGTGTGTGTGTGTGTGTGTGTGTGTGTGTGTGAGTGACAACCCCATTCACTGTAGTTTCTTCACACTGCTGGAGGGACTGAGGCTGATACACAGCTTCACCAAAACTGCAAAGCTAATATTCTTTTATTGGTTCAGCGTGAAACTGATTAACGGATGAATCCTGAAGTATCTGTAATATTCCCTCAGCAGTTTCCCTGCAGCTAATGATTCATCATTGCATTTTAGGTAAATAACTGTAACAACTGAGACCCATTAGCAATATGTTGGCTGTAATTAGGGATGATTGCTTACCTTTGGGATTTCCTTCAAGACACAAGTCCCAAGGTTCACACACATCTCTCACACACACACACACACACACACACACACACACACACAACAACAGACTTACCACTTACCCTGCAGCTACAGTCTGAGTCATTTGGTGGCAGAAAGTCTCATGTAGGAACAGAAGCAAAGCGAAAAGGACAGATTTTGTGATGGAGGAAGGATGAAGAAGCTCTAAAACTTTTCATTTGCTGAAGAAAAAGTGTGAAAAGGGACTGGAATGTAGGTGTATTGTTAAGTGATTGTGTGTGTGTGTTTGGATGGGAGGTCGCCAAACAGCAACAGCAATTTACTCTCAGAGGATGCGAACAAAAAAATCATTGTTTGGTTTTCTCACAGAGTGTAAACACACACGGACACACACTCCAAACCAGCTGACAGGTAAATCAGCCAAGACATAGTCATGGAACTAATTTTCTCCACACTGCATGATAAGCAATATTTTGTATTGAAGATAAACAAGGAAACAGCTTCACATCAGACATAGGCAAATACACACACACACACACACACACACACACACACACACACACAATAGAGGGCCACATCTCTGTCCCTCTGCAATTAAAGTCTTAGTCATACTGCGCCAAAGGCTATTTCAGTCCTCTTTCAGCCCAGTTTCCTCAGCCATCTTTATAGCATGTTTTTCTCTCTTCCATATTTCTATTTTCCGTCTTTCTGTCTCTTTTGCTTGGTGACAAGGTTGTGACTCAAGGTCTATTGATGCTGATCATTATTGACGCCGATACGGCGGACTGAACAGTAAACTGGATGCTGAAGGAGCAGTGGATGTTTGTGTGAGTGTATTTTGAGGGACGGGCAAAATTGTTCTTTTCATTCCATGCACAGCACACACACACACACACACACACACACACACACACACACACACACACACATCTCATTGAGAGGCAAAAATCCTCCAGTTTGACGACTCTCATCTGTTTGACATGAACACACGTCATGCTAACACTAAGTCTTCTTAATCACTTGAACACATCTCACACACCTCAGTGTGCTGTCACTCAGCCAGAGCACTGAGCCGCTCTGTGAATAGATCCCTCCGCTCCGTCTCTTGTCAGTCTTCCTCCCACTCTTCTCAGCTGGCCGTGGATCCTCTGAGCGGCCCAGAATACCGCTGAATGACAGTTCTGCCCAACACGCCACGTCTGCTGCCACTGACAGATTTGGCAGGATCCTTTTCTCTCTCATCTGTTCACATCCTCTCAGGCTGGATTCCTGTCCCTGTGTTTTTCAGCTGGTTTTCATTCCTCAGACCTCTTTCCATACACTGACTGCGCTCATTCATCATTTTTGGGCCATTTTTGTGTTGCAAATTGCAAAGTTGCAAAAGTGCACACATGTTGGGGCACATAAAGCTTGTGACAAACAGCAAACAGCTGGAGGAGAGACATGACGCTCATTCACTGTGTCAATGCTTTCCACCACTTGTGACACATTGTGATAGCAGCGCGACAGAAATTTTCTCTGTCCTTCTCCAAATGTGATTTTCTGGAAAGACCCTGCGGGATGTATTAACACAGCATACACTCTGAGACTGAGGCAGTGCTATGAAGTCACTGTCACATAATCAAAGTCTGCAGGGTGCTGAAGACATCTACAATAAATGATTTAGGATAACAGTGATATCATCAGGCTATACAGGCTGACATCATTCAGAAACGTACGCCCTTCACTGCAGTGTGACTAAAGCGATAAAAGGAGATCTCTAATGGTTAAAATTTTAAGTCACCATGGTGAGGAACAGGTAGAGTTGATTCTTTAAAGAAGCAGTCTTGGCCATGTGTGAACAAAGACACTGCAGCATGAGCTCACCGCTGAAAGAAATGAGCTCATGTCTTTACCGTTAAAGCGGTAGGCGACCCTGTAGAAACTGCTTTTTCCCGTATTTGCAGTTTTAACCTGTTGTGAATTTAAATACATCACTTGGTAGGTTACAGAAAGATCATCGTTAGGGTTAAACTAAGTATAGGTATGTTTTGACAAGTTAGTTCCTTTTGGCCTCTGTTCCCATACAGCTCCTCTTTGGGCTGACCAACAGAGTCTGAATGTGACAACAGACCGACACGGTAGCAGTGTTGCCAACTTAGCAACTTTTGAAAAGCGACTAGAGACAAATCTAGTGACGAGTTATTGGAGACTCGTCTCTTCTCTAATGTGTAGCGCCGTCCCAAAGCACTCACAAGTGGCCCAGTCCTCCCAGTGGTCTCTCCCAGCTGCAGCCAGCAGATCAGGGCTGTTAACCCCTCAGCGTCCAGTCTGCAGGAAGTACCTACCTGAGGCAGGAAGTACCTACCTGAGGCAGGAAGTAGCTACCTGAGGCAGGAAGTACCTACCTGAGGCAGGAAGTAGCTACCTGAGGCAGGAAGTAGCTACCTGAGGCAGGAAGCACCTACAGTACCTGAGGCAGGTACAGTACTTTCTGAGCCGCTACCTGAAGTTGGGCGGATCCTGTCTCCCAGGTCACACCCACAGCGGCTCACTAGAGGAAAAATACCTAATGAAAACCAGCCTGATGTTTCATTACTTAAGTTACGTACGTATGTTAAGTATGTGACATGGAATAAGTGAAGTAAACTGCATAAGGGTCAACGTTACAGGTTAGGATGATTAAAAAAATAACAATAATTTGGTAGAATGTAGCCTATGTTTCCCTCGAAATAACAAAAAAAAAACTCCGACTGTAAATCTGAAACTGCATTCTCAATTACATTTCAAGCCAATGTGGCAATCACTTTACATAATACCGACTTTATTCTTCCACTTTTAGTTTCAAAGAAACTGTAGTTACGGATTAAAGGAAGGCTTTACCACTTTCAAGCATAAAGATCTAGTGAAGTCGTGTGCTCAGTGGTGCTATAATGTCATCAGTGGCTCTCGGGGAGTTTTGTCAGATGTCATTAGGGTTATCTTGAATGAAGCTTGAAACTTGAAATATCTGACAGTAAACCTGTGTTATCAGCTGAGGGCATGTAGCTGGCAATGAAAGACGCTATTGAGTAGAAACTTAGGATCTTCTACCAGAGAATACAAGTCAGGATATCTCAGTCTGACCATTGACCATTCATTTACTGTACCCACACATTATGAAAGTACAATGCTAAGTACCTTCAATAAAAACAAAAGGTTAAGACTGATGCAGCGGAGGCCAACATATCTTGATTTTTAGTCACCTGTATGTGTCAAACTCCAAAAAAAGCTGGATTGTGCAACTCTCATAATGCAAATCTGTCCCCAGTAATTAGACTCGTTCTGCACAGTAAGTGCCCACGTCTTTCAAACATCATATTTCCATTTTGTACCACAGGTTTTTTGCAAAAAAAAAATAAAAAATGACAAGCTCAATCTGAGACAACCTCTCAACATCTTTTTTCTTTCTCTATTCAGCACATGAAATACATTTTCACAGGCTGACTAATCCTCCCCATGACAACCAGGTGGAGCGCTTCTGCAAGACTTTAAAACAGAAAATCAATGAGGCTAAGTCCACCATATCAGAATCTTTAGCCCCTAACACAGCTAACCTACAACATACCTGCCATAACACAGCATGCCAACATCTCTTCTAGTCTTTGAAACATTCTCAGGCTCAGAGAAGCATCTTCAGAGCCACAGAAGGATTACACAACTGATTTTAGTGTGTGTAGTACTCACAGCTAGTCAGTAAGTGGCCCTTCGATAAATATGCCTCATCTTGTTTTATGTCAGTCATGTAATGAGTTGTGCCATAATGCAGAAGCTGATGCTCTTTATCTCAGAACAATGTAAAAGCTCTGCTGACTGACACTTTACACCCACACACAGGAGAGACTCACAGCCAGGCAGAAAACTAATGTTTTAGATAGATAGATAGATAGATGGATAGATGGATAGATAGATAGATAGATAGATAGATAGATAGATAGATAGATGGATAGATGGATAGATAGAGAGATAGAGAGATAGATAGATGGATAGATGGATAGATAGATAGATAGATAGATAGATGGATAGATAGATAGATAGATAGATGGATAGATAGAGAGATGGATAGATAGATAGATAGATAGATGGATAGATAGATAGATAGATAGATGGATAGATAGATAGATAGATAGATAGATAGAGAGATGGAGAGATGGAGAGATAGATAGATAGATAGATAGATAGATAGATGGACAGATAGAGATGGACAGATAGCTTTTTGCTGCCACGTTGCTCTGAGCAACAGTCTGTATTTTTGTACCCTTCTTTCACTCTTTTGCGATGCGAGATAGAATAAAAGCCTGAGGGTCCAGAGAACTCTAATCTATTTTTCCTGCACCTACACACTGTGAGTCATCTCTCCTCACTCAGCTAACCTCTCCTTTATCTCCCTCTCTGAGGAGGAGAAGCTGGGCTCCAGACGAGCTGTTTGACTGTGACCCCACAGACTAATGGAACACTGTTACACTTTCACATCTCAACCTGAATTAGAGAGCAGTATGTAAAACCAGCCGCAGGGCTCATTGTGCCTGTTGTTGCCTCTGGGATGCAGCTAGTGGATGCAGTTCACTCTCTCTCTAGTGTTACTCCATATGTCTTCGGTTCTCACATGTGGTGAAGAGAAGGACGAAGTATAACTAATTTTGTTTATAGTTGTGGACACACTCCATATCTAATGTCACCCACTGGGTTTGTCTGGATGTGGTTAGCGAATCATAACACCATGTCACAGGTGGGGCTCGTTTCTTCTCAGTCACAATAACTGTGGTCTAATGCAATAAATTCATTGGATATTCATGGCAACACCTGACCTTCTGTCTGTAAATATTCCCAGTTTTCCTTCTAACACTCACATGCTTCATATTATGTGATCACTGCGGGACAATATATACGCTTTACAAGTGGTTATCTGAAACCCCCTGTTACAATTCATTATGGGTGGTTACATAATTCTATGATTATAGGCGTAGCCCTTGAAGAGCTTGTCCTGCACTTGTTCAACAGTGTGACCTGAGTTCTGCTCCAGAAATATCTACATTTCTTCAGGTAAGGCTGGTGGAGCAGGCAGCCTGGGTCTAGACCCTGTTTACTCTTGGTTTTAAAATGTGTTCTGGACAATCAGATCACAAGTGGTCAGATGAGACACTTCACAGTTTACACCTGTGTGTTTGATGCGTCTCCAGCTGGCCACTTGTGTTCAGATTTCGCTTCTACCTACACCACTTCTGATAGGAGGATAAAATTGCCCCACGCACATTTATTACGTCCAGTAACAACAACTCTAACTGCTAGTTGCTATCTTGCTAGCAATACCCTCGTAAACGGTACAAAATGAGTCCTCAAGTTTTCTCTGGACTGAATCTTCTGCTCAGGAAGTGCCTTAAGCTGCATTCTACCAACAATTCCAACAGGGGTTGCTGACAGTGGCTGCAGAAGCATTTTTGTCCATCCATTTCAATACAAAATGAGAAAACTTCTCACTTGATTTATTACCTCAGAAATTATGAAACACTATGGTCTTAGTCGTTAGTAAAAATCTTTTCAAGACAATTTGATGTTAATAGTTCTAATAATGGCCCCATTTAGAAGAAAATATAAGAAAAAGAATCATATGATTTGGGGCGGGGCTACCTTTGATTGACAGGTCACTAACAAGGCGAGCCGTCATCAGGAGAGAAGCAGAGCAATGCGTATCCACGGCACTGTATCAATATATATATATATATATATATATACACACACACAAGAAAGTTTACTGGTTTGGACTCATAACTTTGACCCTTTCACTGTATTTACACTTAATGACTGTCACAACCCCCGGCTGTGACCTGTCTCTGGCATGCATTACTGCTAGGGGGCGTGGTCGCTGCAGCTCCAGCCTACACACCTGCAACGCATCTCATCAGTCCTGCACTCCGGTTCCTCATTCCACAATCAACTCACCTATAAAAGACCAGACCAGCCTTCCAGTCCCCGCCGGATCGTCGCATCAGTTTGTATGAGACACACCAGCTATTTAGCAAGTAAACTCTAACCTTTTTGCATGTATCTAAATCTTGTTTTTTCTGCCCTCGCCTCAGACCGTCTCGCTTCCACCTGCACCCAGTCCAGCCCGCCAGCCAGCCAAGACCGAGAGCTCTGGATCCAAACCCGCAGCAGAATTCCCAGCAACACCACCACAACCTGTTTTCTGTGTGAAACCTCAAAAATAAACTACCAATATCTCTCTGATCTCTGGTCTGCGTCTGAGTTCTGGTCACCAGCCCTGACAATGACAGTTTATTTGAACGTTTTGTTCAGTAAATGTCTTGTTCAGTGTTTGGTTGGACGAACAGACACTCTAAGGAGTCGTTGTTCATTTTTCTAGGGTAAGTAACGTACATTTTGTTCTTGTTTTTGGCTAGCCAAAACTAACATCCCAGTCAATGCTAACATGAATTAGCAGCGACTTCGCTCAGTAAGTTTGTCAGTGTAGGCGTGTATCAGTGTCATCAGATCCCTCTCACTCCTCCACAGTCCAAATATGGTCTGCTTCCCGCTTCTGAAAAAGAGATGGCGACACAAAATGGCAATGAGTGTAACGCTGAACGCTTCCGACAGGCAGTCCACAAACCAACGGCTGACGTCACGGTCACTAGGTCCATTATTTATACAGTCTATGCCTAAACCTAGTCCTAGACCACCTCAACAAGTGGTTTAAGTGGTCCGATTACCAGTGTGAATGGGGTCTTAGAGGACAATACTCACAGGATCTGGAGTTATGATACATAACTACTGTTCTGTTCTGTATAGGCTTTGCCCGCTAAAAGGGTTATTGGTGAAGCTGATGCAGTCAATGCCCCCTGTGAAACCACAAGCAGTGACATACAACCCCAATTCCCAAAAAGTTCTATGAAAAACAGATTGTAATGACTTGCAAATTCAAAGCAACCTATATTCAATTGAATACAGTACAAAGACAAGATACCTCATGCACAAACTGGAAAATATTCTGCTTTTATACTACAGTATCAGACCTAAGGCAAAAAATGGAAAAAAAAGATTTACGACTACACATGCACAAGGGAAAAAAATCCAACAGCTCTTAGAGGGTGAAGCATATGCAAAAAAGAACAAGTATTACAAATTAATTGACTGTCCAACTTATTTAACTTAACTGTTGGTTATGCTGTGAGTGATTAGTGTAATGATTTTACATGCTCATTTAAACCCCAGGCCTGATGTTTCCTAAAATACCTAAATAGAACCAAGTATTTAAGTTTGATGCTAACCTTGTCTCATGTTTTAAACTAGGACCGTATGACTGTTTCACAATGTTAAATAGATGGTCGCTGGCAAACATCCTATTCTGTCATTTAAATGTGCGGATGTGTTCCATATGTCCATATGTATGTTTATAAATTAATCACACAGACATGGTATATGTGGAGCGATTGTTTTTACATGTGCTTCTATAATTAATAACTTGAACTCAGTGACTTGGACAGAACAGAGTGGGTCAGTGTGTCTGTGGGTCTCTGTGGGCCTCATTCACCAGGAGACAATAGTGCCAGCTAGTACAGTGGCCTACTGTCCGTCTGGTGGCCACATGGCAGAATGCAGACTGACCTACAGTAAGGCTGCTCTCTCTTTACTCGTTCTGAGGCAGACGCACTCATTCACGCACAGCACAAGAGCCACTCAGTCCACGAGTGAGAAGAGGCATTCATGGAGGAAAACAGTGAATTGGGGAAAACCATTTGGCCGCCGTTTGACAGGAGGGGACAGGGCAAACGTTCAAACAAGCACCACACACACACACACACACACACACACACACAGCCATGTTGATCTGGAGCCGCACCATCCCACCCTGTTTCAGTTTCCTGTCAACGGCTACAATAGTATCTGCCTGCAAGCTGTGCAACCCAACCCTATCTTATCAACTGCAGGCTCAGACACAGCCACAATACTCTGCAGTGTGAGTGTGTGTGTGTGTGTGTGTGAGAGTGTGTGTGTGTGAGAGTGTGTGTGTGTGTGTGTGTGTGTGTGTGTGTGTGTGTGTGTGTGTGTGTGTGTGTGTGTGTGTGTGGGTGTGTGTGTGTGAGAGTGTGTGTGTGTGAGAGTGTGTGTGTGTGTGTGTGTGTGTGGGTGTGTGTGTGTGAGAGTGTGTGTGAGTGTGTGTGTGTGAGTGTGTGTGTGTGTGTGCGTGTGTGTGTGTGTGTGTGTGTGTGTGTGTGTGTGTGTGTGTGAGAGTGTGTGTGTCCTTACTTAAGTCCAAATTGGGGATTTTCATCAGCTCACACACCAGTTGATTGGGGACACCATTGCCATTGAGGACGAAAACCACGGTCCCCAATTAGATTTCATTGCAGTTGCATTCAGCATGCTCCAATATGGGTTTCTGTCTGAAAATCTCCATAGTCCCCAAAACTTGTTTTTGTCAGATATTTTGTGTGTGTGTGTGGTCCTGACTCCACTCCCCCCACCAATCTGTGTATGACTCTATGTTCCCCCTAGTGGAAGTGTGTGGAACTGCCGACCCCAAAAGTAGGTTACACGATAATAAAATCATAGAAGGGAAATATGAACCTGGAAGCCTACATAGTAAATGATAACTTAGCAAACAATAACTTAACAAAAAATAAAGTCTGACTGTGAAATGAATATTCATAAGGATTTATCTAGTTCTATCCATAGCTAGAAATGTAGCTGGCACTGCAGTAGCATGCATATACCAGTGCTACATGCTACATGCTATCTGCTGAAGTGATGTGGATTTGTCTAGGGCTTTTTTAACTTTAAATAAACTTAACTTGCTTAAAGTTAAGTACAATTGTGAGACACTCAGTCAATTTTGTGAAACCTAATTCCTCAATTTGCACTAACTTGAAGACCGTGTTGGCATTATTAGCCAAGTCTATGTGCACTCTAATGCATTGCAAGCTCTTGGAAGCACATAGCTACCATTACTGAGCCTACTTCTCCAAACCCTACTGTAGAAGTTGTCTGTTGTCAACATGAGTCAATGATCACACAGAATGTACATAACTGCATCTAATCCGTGTCTTCAGTAACTGGCAAGTGCAATACAGAACCCAAGGGAAAGTTAACTAGACCTCTGTGCATTCTGACTGGATGAGAGTACACAGTACGGTGGCTCATGACAGTCAAACAGTGAGAGTAAAAACAATGCTGAATGTCGTTCTCTGAAGTGTATCAGTTCCTGTGTATCCAGCTGGTTTATCTTGCTTTAAGAGCATTTATATGCATAACAGTAATGCATTCATGTTCAGGAAATTTTGTCCATGCAAATAGAGCTATTCTTGTTATGTTTAACAGTGATATGGATCTACTGCTGTTAAAGTACTAGACATTTATTGTGGTTTTTATTTTTTTATTATTTCAGACTGCTATTATCAGTGTGTAACAATACTGAATATCAAGCTGGCACAATACAGAATTCAGTACACCATCTTCATCCCCCCTTCATTCTGTCCTGGCCGACACACCATCTTGTTTAGTTGCACTACCCCTCCATCACGAACCAGTGCCTACCCAAAACCTCCCCAATATTAAAGTTATTCTAAGTCTTGTTACGCGGTTTCTAAGCTAGTCACGTACAACAAACATCTCCTCACGATCCACTGGCTGTCTGTCCTCTGAATATACTGTGAAAAACCTTGGTCTCTGTGAACAGCCCAGGCTCCAAAACATTGTGGTCCAGGCTGCACCAACCAGCCAATCACTGACAAGAAGGATTGGGAGTTTGCATGCATGCACATGAAGGAGGGTTGGGGGAGTAGAGTAGACGAGAAAAGTTAGCTAGAGGACTGTCTTTTTTGATATGGCTGACACAGGACCAAAAAGGAGACGTTCAGATGCTCATCTGGCCAAGAACAGGGAAAAGAAGAAGGAACAAGCCAAGTCTGTATTTAAATGTTCTAACCCTTATGCGCATTCATGTCAGGGAGTACGAGAGGGGGAGAGGTGGAGATGGGGAGGGGCAAGCTAGCTCCATTTTGTTCGATACCATTTTTCAACGACAACAGAAGTGACATCAACCAACCGTGCTTAGAGTACCTTTAAGCTTCTGACTTTTTTGTGACTGATTTAATTTTTTTTTGGTCATTTGTTATGCTCTGTTGTGTTTGCCTATTCCTGACATGATGATGAATTAAACTTGATCCATAGAGTTCCCTGCCTGCCATTTCCTGCATTGGTTTCAACCTCCTTGCTCTCCTTGATGACATCTTACCTATGTTAATTTCATTATTATGTTGCTGTTAAAAACATAGCATTGGGGTGTCCTGGTGGCTCACACCGGTAGAGCGCTTACCATGTAGGCTGAGTCCTTGCTGCGGCGGAGCTGGGTTCGAATCCGGCCTGAGCTCCCTTTGCTGCGTGTCTTCCCCTCTATCACCCCCCTTTTTATCTCTGTCGGTATGAACCACCAATGGAGCAAACCATGTTGATAGCTTGCTATTGCTAGTTAGTCTACATAGATCTTCTTTGGACCCACGTGCCCCCAAACAACCATTTTAAAATAGTTTAAAAAGGCGTATGCAGCCTTTTGTTGATACAAAAATGATTAGAGTTAATTAACTTACTGACGTTCCTGCTTTATCAAAAATAAACATCATTTTAGGTGTGGATTTTGGTCAGTAGTATTTAGTTTGAGGGAACAAAAACAAAGACAAACACTGTATAATGACTGACAACAACAGAGCCTTGAACTCTGAGTATAGAACTAATAATGTATGTCTAAATGTGAAGAACTTGTTAGCTGCAGTATCTGCAGTATCTTAATGTGAAACAGATCACTAAGGTTTGGAATAAATCATAATAACCTTCTTCACAAAACCAATATCAGGATATATTTCCCCATTATTTAGAGTCACATGGATCCAAATGTTCTGGGATAGAGGTATTATGTTTTCATACCATGCATATTTCATTTTTGTCTTTCCTCAGCAGACTTAATCTATTCTATTCATCTATTATATGTATTAACTCCATTTTCTGAACAGCAGTAAAAGCTTATGGTATGGTGACAAAGTTGATCTTTTGTTGTCTTTTTTGTTATAATGTAATCTTGATTTAACTAAAGGTGAATGGAAGTGAAACAATTTTTTCTTGACTTCTATATTACAAATCAAGCCGACTGCTTTAATCACTGTTCTAATAAACTACTGATAACATAGGCCCTAATTATCAATATGCTACATGCTATACAGGGTAGGATATAGCACTGCTGGATGAGTTTCAGTATTCTGAAAATTGTAAACAATACTGCATACTGGGTGAGCAGTATTTGTGAGTGTAGTTGAACTTAATACTACTACTACTACTACTACTACTAATAATAATAATAATAATAATGTTTATTATTATTATTATTATTATTATTATTATTATTATTATTATTATTATTATATCTTTATAGCTATTTTCTAAAAGGTCTGTACTCTTGTGACTTATGCAATAAAAAATAGTCACCACTGACTAAAGTGTAAAACACTCATATAATGCACCATTCAATCCACACACGACTACAAAAATAAGATTAACACCGCCTCCAATAAGCAAAACTACATTGTAAAGTCCGCCCCCGCCCCCCCCCCCCCCCACTTCCGAAAGGTAGCACGTGCGTGTCTTCCCGGCAGGTCTGCGCATGTGCCATGGTCAGTGTTGCACAGACTGCCAGCAGGATGCCACGGAGGAGGAACGTTTTAAGGTAAGCAAAACGTTTTATTGAAACAACAGGGTTTTGTGCAGTGTGCCAACATCCAGCCGTTTATTGACTGACATCCGTAAAAAAATAAATAAAAAAAAGTGCTGCTTCCTAGTTTCTGTTGAATTGGTGCAGATGACCGGACATTTAAGCTTGAGCGCTAATGGCCGTAACACCTGCTGTTAGCTAACTAATGCTAAGTAGTGGGAGCTTGTGGTGCTGAAGTTCGTAGCAGGGTTTAGCAGTTAGATTACCTGTCACTGCAGCATGCAAGTTAAGGCCAAAGAGTTTTGTCGCCATTTGTATTAAAGATCCTGGTCCTGACAGTTAAAGGTAATGCAGCATATCATAGCTGCATTAGCTATGCAGGCTAATTGTGAAGTGAGCTAGCAGAGTGAGTCTCGGACACAGGTGCACTACTTAGTTAGGAGAGAAAAAAAGCGCACAGATTAGCGCCAGTCTTGGTGAGCCTTATTCTGTGAATGTTATTACAGTTTGTGATTAAAAAAAAAATTAATTATACAGTCTTTCGAGGAGGGGATGCGTTATTGAATTTTGAGTAGATTTTGCTGATTGCAGTGATAAGAATGATCCGCTATTTAACGTTATTTCTTGAAGGGTCTTGAACTAAGCTTTTCAATCAGTTGTGGTTTAAACTTTGCTACAAGCCAATGTGTTTAGTGTATTGTAATGAAAACACATTGTTCCAATTATTTAATTGAAATTGTGTTCCAGGACTGTACATTGTCAGATTTTAAAGGGGATCTATAAATAACTTTAATATATCCATCTTGTGTGTATAATATAAATAAGCAATGTGTTTGATAGAAAAGGGTTAATACTTTAATGACCTTCACATTGCATTTGCTTTTTAAGAGGTTTTTATTATGAGGGTTGATAGTCTGCTTTAGTGTTTAGGTATGGTATCAATACAAAATTATGTCCAAACATGTATGAAACTAATGTTAGTTAACTGAGAATCTGATCTTAGTGAGTCTCATAGATAAGTATTCTCTCCAACAGGTAGGATGGCTAACATTGGAAGTTCAATGGAGAGAGTGAGGAAGAAGAAACGAGTCACTCCACAACAAGATGCAGAGCAACACATTCAGCTGAAAATTGATAAGGCTGGACTCGAAGAGCGTTTTATCAATCTGCACAAAGGTTAGTTTTTGTATTTTTGATTTATCTAATGTTTTTCTATTATTGTTAAGTCAACACTGCATCTGATGCATATCTCATTTATTAAGGTAACTTTGTTAATAAGTCTATGTGGATTGGGAGAGCTGGATTATGCAGTATTTTTGAGCCATTTTGGTAATATTTGGTTAAAGTTTCTGTACATACATGTAATGAATCAGATGCTCAGAGAAATAACTCCACCCAATGCTGCTGCACACCCTGTATTTTTTTCTTGCTACAAGGTCCCTGTCTCTATGCAGAGTCTTCATGTCTGCATTATGATGCATCTTGTAATCAAAAAAATGTCCACACTTCCATTCATTACTTGTTATATAATTGTGAATTTAGTAATACTCTGTGGTTTTGAAAACTTCCAAGGCACACACAGACTTTGCTGATGGCCCACCATCTAACACAATATTGTTGCACAGCTTTGCTATAGCTCCCAGAACAGTAGATTCTGATTTAAAATATGGCATGCTGCTGTAGTAGATGAAAAATATTGATATGGTGTTTTATTTTTCCTTATTTTAAAGGTCGGGGTGTTTTTGCTACTGAGGCTTTCAGAATAGGAGATTTTGTGCTTGAATACCGTGGCAAACTTCTCAAACAGGACGTCCCCCTTTCTTTGAGGCACTATGATGACACAGAAGCAGTGTTCCTGTTTGATTTTCAGTGGAAAGGGAAAAATTATTGGTAAGTAAGAGTGAATATGCCCTTCCTTGCAGGTGTAATCCATAGGAATGCATGACATGGGCAGTTTTCCCCCTTTTTCCATGCAAATTACATTTTAAAAATCCACAGAAACCACTGATGGAATATATTACAAACAGGAACGTTTAATGTGGAGAAATGTTGCAGGGACGACTTGAACCATCATACTGGTGTCATTGTATGCATCAAAAGGTGCGAATGACACATTCTTGAAATGCTTTAGAGGAGCTTTTAAAGTATTGAGGTATATATGGTGTATCGTGATAATGCCTGAAATTATCATGATATTATTATTAGGCCATATCGCCCAGCCCTTATCTGTACAGTTTTCTACCCAGGAAAACTCAAATGAGACATTTGATGGTTAAACATGGTTACTTCACGAGCACTTGGATTCTAGAGTTCTGTGTCTTCACTGGCCTCATGTAAAATGGATATTCACTCTAAAATAAAGTACATTTTGTCAGGTGAAAGGGTCAAAGACGAATAAGGATTTAAAATGTGAAAATATATGACAGTGTCTAAAAATGCCTATTTAAGCTCTTTCTATGTTTATTAGACTGTTCTGTATACAACTCAACAACAGAGAATAACTTTAAGAATAAAATTTGCGTATTTTTTGTGGATTGTATGCAAAATGTATGAAAAATGTCCTTCCTGGGTAACGGGAATGGATTTTAAAATAATTCAAATTTCTACCATTGTTAGCTTATAAAAGTTAATAGATATCAATTTTTAGAGTTAAACAAACAATTACTGCTCAGAAAAACATAGTTTTATCAAAAATGTTTGCGATATATTTGGTTAGTTATACTGGAATGGGCTTACTAGGTGCTCTTGATCGTACAATCTTTCATGCCAAAAAGAGAAAAAAACTGGAAAATGTATTAGAATACTTTACAGTAAAGGCAAAAATATTTGTCATTGTATCCTCAACTCAAGAAAACCTGATTGTGTAAGATAATATTACATTTTAGGTTAGATTACTTCACTGCATCACTGTTACCCGGAGTGACATGTTGTTATCCAGGAATGACGTACTGCAAGATTTCAAAGTTTTTCACGACTCATGAATATATCTTTTCAACAGTCATACATAGTACAAAGGGAGAGACACTGAGAACTGTTAAATATTTGAAAAATAATTTTTCAATCTCAATTTCAAAAACAGAACTGACCGTTTAACAGAAGACAAGTCAGGTCGAGAAAGAAAGAAAGAAGGAAAGAGAAAGAAAGAAAGAGATGGAGTCAATTTGACCCTTGAGGACGGTATGAGGGTTAAATGTAGGCATTTCATAAATTAATTTTGCTGGCATTTCATAAATTGTGTGCGGGGGGTTAACGACTCTGCCTTTTGAATGATCACAAATGAGGCCTAACATTAATTTTAATGCTAGGCTCCAAACAAATCTTCATAACTCAAAACTGAGGATCTCACTATGTAAATTCATAAATTTTCAGAAAGAGTAGGACCTGATGTATGTAGGGATGTACTGTATAAAGTGTTCATGTAGTATGAAATATGTGGACATGTTCATAGTTCAAACTTGGAAGAAGAAGGAAATCTTAACTGTTTCTATCATGAATTGAAGAAAAAATACAACTAAACATCATAAAATATCAGACACACATAAGTCTATTATTAATATAATATTACAATATCAACTTGATGCTTAAAAACTGACAAAATACGAAATAAAATACTATATTCATCAACATGTCCATTGTGGATAACAGAGGACATGTCCTGGGTAACAGAAGATCTTCGTTATCCAGGGAGGACCTATTGTCATCCAGGGAGGACAAATAAGCTATTTTCCCGCCAAAACTTGGCCAAACAATGGCCTAGATAACTAAAACATAACGTAGTCTTCATCACATCAATGATAGATTTCACATGGAAAAGCCATTTTTTAAATAATAAAACCAGCATATGTTTTATAAGCGTTATCCAGAAAGACACATGATTTTAGGACATCATACACCAGTGACCAAAAAGGTCCAAATATCAGCATTTAAAGAGAGACTTATTGACCTTTCAAGAAGTTGTCTGGGTGCATCAGAGTCTTCTTGATTATGATGTAGCTGGTCAAATGACTACAGAAATGCTTTATGGGTAATGGTGGAATTTCAATGTCTGTTACCCAGTGAGGACATTAGGGAAATCCAAAAATGCGGACAAAAGTATTACTTGTGTAAAAATGTAAAAAAGCCTTGGGTTGTTACTGTATTAGTAGGTATTATTGCAAACAACACCACAATTATGCCCAAGTAGATTATGTATACATTTCTTAATTTTTTTTGCCATTTTGTCAAATTTTTATAGTTAGATTTAAGCCCGGACGTTACTCAGGAAGGACATTTTGGTACTTTTGAGCACCATAGCTCCTTAAATGTTTATTTCTTACAATAGGTAATGATATAAGTAAGTAAAGAGGAGTGAGTTGGAGAACATAATGTAGTGTTTTAAAATGTTTATTTATTTATTACATAATAAATATGCTTCGGACCCTGAAATTGAGACGTCTCGTCTTTGACCCGAAAATTGAAATATAGTGTAAATCTTCATTTAATCAGCCCCAGTAACAGATATTGTGATGCTTTCATCTCTACAATAATCCTTCTCGAAAAAAAACACCAGTTGATGGTAAAACTGAGAAAATCGCAGCGCCCAGCACGAGGTTCATGTCATACTTCAGTGGCTTGCTCAGCTGTTGAATTAAACTTTCCCTTCTCTCCAGTCTTTCTTTATCCAAATTTTACGTTTTTTTTAACTGTCTTACTATGCTGAACACTGTATACAAACCAAGTTAGCAACTTTTGGTCTCAACTTTATTGTTCTTTTTCTTAAGTCTTGATGCATCAGTTGAAGACAAGTCGCTTGGAAGGCTGGTGAACGATGACAACCGAAAGCCTAACTGCAAGATGAAAACTATTGATATTGTTGGGATGCCACACCTATGCTTGTTTGCTATAAAAGACATTACCCCAGGTGAAGAAGTAACATACAACTACGGCGATGCAGACTGGCCTTGGCGCAAACAGGTACACCAGCATTTGAGTTAAATTGTGATGCCATTTATTTTGGTTGTTTGAGTATGAATGTAACGTGCCTTTCCATGATGTATCCTAGAGTTGGGTGGTATCCAGCTTTTGATGCCTTAAAGCCTTGCATGAATTTAACTTGCTTGAACGTCTCATAACACTGAGCAGTTAAAATGTTCCCAGACGTGACATAAATGGAGCCACCTACATCCTCACACACTTAAGTTCAAACTTTAAGTCTTGTTGGTTTCTTAAATTGTATCCTGTTTGTGTTTCCAGCAGAAATCATCACCTGAAGTCTGGAAGCAGACTGTGGATGAGAGTGACAGACCTCAGGTAGGAGCCACATTACTGCATAGACTACTTAATCCCTCAGGGATGAGACGGTATTGGTAATCTGTGTTGTATATAGTGGGTCAGTGAGTATGAATTACCTCCCAGCACTTCTCTTATGGCAGCCCAAGTAGTCTGTGTCCATAAGTACTTCTCATGTCTGTGTGTCTGCTGTTGGGATGGACTCTGTCTGTCAGTTACCACACTACAAGTATGTCTAGACTGACAAACTGGTGTCTAAAGGTTTCATCTAACGGACGTCCCCAATTGGTTTTGGTCAGCAAGTGTGTGTGTTTTGAACGACCCCAAAAGTATGTCTAGCCTGACAAACTAAACTAAGTTTCACTTGCTTGAACGTCTCATAACACTGAGCAGTTAAAATGTTCCCAGACGTGACATAAATGGAGCCACCTACATCCTCACACACTTAAGTTCAAACTTTAAGTCTTGTTGGTTTCTTAAATTGTATCCTGTTTGTGTTTCCAGCAGAAATCATCACCTGAAGTCTGGAAGCAGACTGTGGATGAGAGTGACAGACCTCAGGTAGGAGCCGCATTACTGCATAGACTACTTAATCCCTCAGGGATGAGACGGTATTGGTAATCTGTGTTGTATATAGTGGGTCAGTGAGCATGAATTACCTCCCAGTACTTCTCTTATGGCAGCCCAAGTAGTCTGTGTCCATAAGTACTTCTCATGTCTGTGTGTCTGCTGTTGGGATGGACTCTGTCTGTCAGTTACCACACTACAAGTATGTCTAGACTGACAAACTGGTGTCTAAAGGTTTCATCTAACGGACGTCCCCAATTGGTTTTGGTCAGCAAGTGTGTGTGTTTTGAACGACCCCAAAAGTATGTCTAGACTGACAAACTGGTGTCTAAAGGTTTCATCTAACGGACGTCCCCAATTGGGTTTGGTCAGCAAGTGTGTGTGTTTTGAACGACCCCAAAAGTATGTCTAGACTGACAAACTAAACTAAGTTTCACTTGCTTGAACGTCTCATAACACTGAGCAGTTAAAATGTTCCCAGACGTGACATAAATGGAGCCACCTACATCCTCACACACTTAAGTTCAAACTTTAAGTCTTGTTGGTTTCTTAAATTGTATCCTGTTTGTGTTTCCAGCAGAAATCATCACCTGAAGTCTGGAAGCAGACTGTGGATGAGAGTGACAGACCTCAGGTAGGAGCCACATTACTGCATAGACTACTTAATCCCTCAGGGATGAGACGGTATTGGTAATCTGTGTTGTATATAGTGGGTCAGTGAGCATGAATTACCTCCCAGTACTTCTCTTATGGCAGCCCAAGTAGTCTGTGTCCATAAGTACTTCTCATGTCTGTGTGTCTGCTGTTGGGATGGACTCTGTCTGTCAGTTACCACACTACAAGTATGTCTAGACTGACAAACTGGTGTCTAAAGGTTTCGTCTAACGGACGTCCCCAATTGGTTTTGGTCAGCAAGTGTTTGTGTTTTGAACGACCCCAAAAGTATGTCTAGACTGACAAACTGGTGTCTAAAGGTTTCATGTAACGGACGTCCCCAATTGGGTTTGGTCAGCAAGTGTGTGTGTTTTGAACGACCCCAAAAGTATGTCTAGACTGACAAACTAAACTAAGTTTAACTTGCTTGAACGTCTCATAACACTGAGCAGTTAAAATGTTCCCAGACGTGACATAAATGGAGCCACCTACATCCTCACACACTTAAGTTCAAACTTTAAGTCTTGTTGGTTTCTTAAATTGTATCCTGTTTGTGTTTCCAGCAGAAATCATCACCTGAAGTCTGGAAGCAGACTGTGGATGAGAGTGACAGACCTCAGGTAGGAGCCACATTACTGCATAGACTACTTAATCCCTCAGGGATGAGACGGTATTGGTAATCTGTGTTGTATATAGTGGGTCAGTGAGCATGAATTACCTCCCAGTACTTCTCTTATGGCAGCCCAAGTAGTCTGTGTCCATAAGTACTTCTCATGTCTGTGTGTCTGCTGTTGGGATGGACTCTGTCTGTCAGTTACCACACTACAAGTATGTCTAGACTGACAAACTGGTGTCTAAAGGTTTCGTCTAACGGACGTCCCCAATTGGTTTTGGTCAGCAAGTGTTTGTGTTTTGAACGACCCCAAAAGTATGTCTAGACTGACAAACTGGTGTCTAAAGGTTTCATGTAACGGACGTCCCCAATTGGGTTTGGTCAGCAAGTGTGTGTGTTTTGAACGACCCCAAAAGTATGTCTAGACTGACAAACTAAACTAAGTTTAACTTGCTTGAACGTCTCATAACACTGAGCAGTTAAAATGTTCCCAGACGTGACATAAATGGAGCCACCTACATCCTCACACACTTAAGTTCAAACTTTAAGTCTTGTTGGTTTCTTAAATTGTATCCTGTTTGTGTTTCCAGCAGAAATCATCACCTGAAGTCTGGAAGCAGACTGTGGATGAGAGTGACAGACCTCAGGTAGGAGCCACATTACTGCATAGACTACTTAATCCCTCAGGGATGAGACGGTATTGGTAATCTGTGTTGTATATAGTGGGTCAGTGAGCATGAGTTACCTCCCAGCACTTCTCTTATGGTAGCCCAAGTAGTCTGTGTCCATAAGTACTTCTCATGTCTGTGTGTCTGCTGTTGGGATGGACTCTGTCTGTCAATTACCACACTACAAGTATGTCTAGACTGACAAACTGGTGTCTAAAGGTTTCATCTAACGGACGTCCCCAATTGGTTTTGGTCAGCAAGTGTGTGTGTTTTGAACGACCCCAAAAGTATGTCTAGACTGACAAACTGGTGTCTAAAGGTTTCATCTAACGGACGTCCCCAGTTGGGTTTGGTCAGCAAGTGTGTGTGTTTTGAACGACCCCAAAAGTATGTCTAGACTGACAAACTAAACTAAGTTTAACTTGCTTGAACGTCTCATAACACTGAGCAGTTAAAATGTTCCCAGACGTGACATAAATGGAGCCACCTACATCCTCACACACTTAAGTTCAAACTTTAAGTCTTGTTGGTTTCTTAAATTGTATCCTGTTTCTGTTTCCAGCAGAAATCATCACCTGAAGTCTGGAAGCAGACTGTGGATGAGAGTGACAGACCTCAGGTAGGAGCCACATTACTGCATAGACTACTTAATCCCTCAGGGATGAGACGGTATTGGTAATCTGACAAACTAAACTAAGTTTAACTTGCTTGAACGTCTCTTGTTAACACTAAGTAGTTAAAATGTTACCAGATGTGACATAAAGCCCACTAAATAGGTTCATTTTTGAAAATGAAGATCAAAGGCTCTTGTTTTATTAAGTGGGTTTATATCGACCTTTGATTATTCCACTATATGTGTTCTTACTAGGGCTGTGAGTTTATCAACAAATCAAGTTTGAACAAATTTAAAATTACCTGTAATTCGTTCGAATAAATTTGAACACCCCAACAAAACATTGCAATGCATAACCACAATATAGTACAATATTCTAGAGCCAAACCCATACCAATTTATGTTGTCAACCTAAAACCACCAGTTTTTTTTCCTTCATATAGTGCATAGGGTCTAAGATTTGATACATTGGTCAAAGAGTGCTCACTCACATGCACACATGCTTTTTGTGTTTTAGCTGTTATCTGGTCCTGTGGATACATCTCCAATGGAAGATAAGATCAACTGCAACAGCAGCAGTCCAGGGGCAAATACCAGCCACTTTTCATCTTTCAATGTAATTGCTATTACATTATTGCACATTTTTGACTGTTAAGTGTTGTGTTTCCAGGTAATATTTGCTTTGCTCAACAAGGTCTTATCTAATTTAATTGCTGTCCTCATAGTGTCGAATGGCAAAACTGAGAAGGCACCATGAGGAATGCTTCAATCGACATAAAATTGCAGAGGAGCAGCGAAATGCTAAAGATAGACAACATACCACGATTCTGTTAAAGCGTGCACGGCAGGCTCAGAAACCGGCAGAACTGGATGCTCTTGTGAGTAATGTGAACATTGCTGTCTGCCCAACTCTTTTCCTCATGTGTATTACTAGGAGAGTCACTGCAAACCGGTTTATATATTTGCCAGGGACAGGGAAGGCAGCCATTTGCATTTTATTTTGATCAGTCTGTTTTCATTAAAAGTAATCTTGGCAAAAGTAATCTCAGATATGGCTTTGACCTACAATTAAAAATTAAGTACTCAATAATACCAAATGTATATCAGTGTAGAGCCTAAAAATACAGAGATTTATTTTCTTTGTCTTCCCCTCAGTTGGACCATTTGAATGTTTTGACCAATTTAATTTGGGTGTGTAGAGGGCAAAATATGAGGCTGATCCACGTGCACACAATTTCAGCTGGACTGTTAAAATAAAGAGAACATTGAGTGCCAGTATGTATAGGCACCGTTTTAAAAATCTGATTACTTTTCTTTTTAGGGCATGTCATTTACGTTTTTTGGGCGCACATGCTCTTTTAGTATGGATCCTGTGCAATGTTTTATAAATGAGACACAGAACAGGAGGATCCTGCTTTCTGTGGCTTCAGCAAGGAAACCAGACTGCCTCCTTATGAGTTCTCAGTCTTGATTGGTTTAAGTGCGATGGGATTCCAGAACATTTTTTTCCTTTTTTTTCTGCGTAGAAAGAGAGAGAGAGATACATGGTTTACTGACCAAACACTCTATAATACTGATGACTATTGGAACTATTCAACACTTTTGATAAGAATATATGATTTACAGCAGCCATAAGTCCAAATTGTACTCATGAATTGCACCTGTGAACATGCATAAGCAGTGATAGAAAAAACATCTGAAATTAAAACTTTTGTCTGTCAACTGGTAACATTTTTATTTTCAGGCCCCAATTCCAAATTGGCAAAATACCTCTGGCATAGGGCTGGGTGATATGGATATCGTTTTATTGCCCAGCCCTACTCTGGCACAAAATATTGAAATTAGGACAACTATTTAAAGAAATTACCAGCACAAGATTTGTGGAATGTTTAGATGAATACTTTATGTTTCTTAATTTATTTATTTCTAGTGCACTTTATTTTCCATCTGCCAGCAGATGCATGGTTTTGCAAACCATGGCTGTAAATGTAATGCAGCTTCCTCACTTCAATGTAATGCATGTTTATAGCTATGTACAGCTATAGAAATACAGAATTTAAGAGACAGGATACTGTGCCTTCTTTTATGACTTGCTTACTTTTAGACATTAGTGAGAATAAGGCATTATCAAAATGTTTATTTTAATAACAATTGGTTTAATATTACTGAAAGTTTTGTTATTGTACTTGAACAGAGTATCATGTTTGCTTTAGATGATTTCTCATTTTTTCTCACATCTTTTCCTCAGCTGACTTCACAATCTCCCTTGGATGATGCCATTGAGGAGGAGCATGATGGTATTCAAGTATGTTCACATTAGACTGGGGGCCATGTTTATAATCACTCACATGTTCTTAATTAATCGAGCATTATTATAGCATTGAAAGGGTTGCTATTCATCTGCCTTTTTGTAAAGTCAAACTGAATTTGAATATTGCAAATAGAATGTTTGGTTTGTCTTTTTAGACACTAGCCTCATCAGACTCTTCATCGACGGATGAATCAACAATGGCCAGTGATCTAGTGGACAGTGGAGAGCCAGCAGCAGCAACAACAAAGGTGACACTACTGCATTGTAACATTAGCTTGTTATTTGGTTTTCAGCAGTTTTCCACAACATGGATAACATCAGTGTTATCATTTGGCATCATTTATAAAAAACATCACGGTTTAGAATGAGTTTGGTTCAACAATTTTTAACTGACAGTAGTGCAGTTATTCTTTTCGACCTACTTAAAAATTTGATTTTTTAAATTTGATTTAAAAGACAATAAAACAAAGCACAAAATCTCAGAAATGTTTTATTAAATAAATTGCCTTTTAAATACAATAACAAGAGCAAGCAAATGACTTCGGATTATAGAGGCTGATACCAAACTTAGCTAAAACCATGGAAAATGTAAATTATTTAAGCCCTGCATTAACTATCAACTGATGATCATTGATTTAAATATGGCAAACCTAAAGTCTTCAAAAAGAAGAGACAAGAGAAGTAGCTACTTCACCTTGTTTGGGAATGCATTAAGCAATGAACATACACACTCGCATATGTCAGATTTTTATGCAGGGCTGATTTACAAAACAAAAACAAACATAAATGTAATTTAAGTTAAGTTGTAAGTTCCTTTGGCCCTGCCTCCTTTCACATCTAGAATCTACCCTAAAAATGGCAGGAATATTGTTCATTATTTATTTATGACCTTGTTCCAGTGTTTGACACGTTAGTGATGCTGTCTATGTGTTAGCATGTTTGACATGTTTCCACTCAGAAATAACTGTCGAACAATGCCAGCCCAGCACCCTTTCCCTTAGAGCTGATTTGAAAGCAGTGGGTGGGTCCTCCAGCTCCACTGTCTCTTGTGAATTAGCGATAGTGCAACAGTGTCGTCTTCTTTGTATTCATTTATTGTGTCATCTTTTGCTTTTTACGTTAAAAATGGCTGGAAAACAGCTTTGAGGCACATTACTGCAGTTTACTCGTGAGGAGTATGGTTCAGAATGGTAACAATCTCACAAATTCTCTTGCCATTTGACAGCCAAGTGTATTCGTTGTATGAATATGTACATCAGACCATGATGTCTATATTCAGTTGGTGCAGGATCAACACCTGTACTGTTGCACCCTGAGTCATAACAGTAGTGTACAATTTGATGTGTGAATTATCTCTTTTATTTGAATAAAATTTGGTAAATGTGCCTTATTTTTCCCATATACAGCTAAAAGAGAGAAAGTTTATGTAATAAAAGTGCAGTCCATCAACACAGTGCAACAACCTTTGCATTTTTGTTTCCTCAAGGCCCCTAGGTATAAGGAAAAATCCCCTGATTCATCCGATAACACAGACTATAATGACTCAGACTACGCTCCGGACTCTGAAGGAAGTTCCTCTGAGCTTGATGAGGACATAGAACTCTATCCAGTTGCAAAAAAGCCTCTGCTGTCTCTACGATATCCCCTTTTATCTTCAACAAGCCAAGCCATTGATTCTGAAACTCCCGTAAAAAAACCCACCACGGACAGCCCTAAGAAAAGGAACTCCAACACTCCAAGGAAGAGAAAGAGGTCATCTCCTCATTCGGAGAAGAGCAACTCGAACACTCCAAAGAAAAGCAGAATCCAACATCTTTCGGACTCAATCAAAGTATTCCCTCCCTCAAAGTCTCAAAGTCGTCGAGTATATAACAAAAGAAACTACTGTCTCTATTGCCTCAAGCCTTTTTCAAAAATTGCACGACACCTGGAAGCTGTGCACGGAAATGTAGAAGAGGTTGCCAGAGCATTTCTATATCCGAAGAACTCAAAAGAGAGACGCAATGCGTTAAATATTCTGAGACGGCGTGGAAACTTTGCCTATAATGCTTGTGTTGTAAGTAAGGGAGCTGGAGAGCTCCAGGCCTGCTACAGACCTCGAAAAGCTAGATCTGCTTTTGATTTTATTCATTGTTTTCATTGTCAAGGACTCTATGCCAAGAGGACTCTGTGGAAGCACATGAAAATCTGTCCAGCCCGGGGAGAAACCGATGATGAATCCAGGACTGGGAAGCAGCGAGTTCGATCCAAATGTGCCCTTAAAACTGCTGTTGTTCATGAGATTAGTGAGGGCTTGAAGAGTGTGATTTCCTGCATGACCTATGATGAGGTCACTCGGACGATCCAAAATGACAAACTTCTACTGCAGTTTGGACAACACCTCTTTGATCTAAACGGGTCAAGAAAGAACAGACATGACTTAATAAGACAAAGACTTCGAGAACTTGGGCGACTGTTAGTAGTTGCTCAGAAGAAAACTTCTATTCGGAAAGCAGAGGAACTCATCTACCCATCCAACTTCAGCAGTGTGATATCTGCAGTGAAAGAGTTGGCTGGGTACAACCCAGAGAACAACACATTTCTCACACCTTCCTTAGCCCTAAAAGTTGGCCACAGTCTGGGTGTACTTTGCGAGCTAGTAGAGACTGATAATTTGTCCACAGTCAACAGAGACAACACCCTGGTGGAATATGCTCGTGAATTCAAGACCATTAAAAGTTTCAGATGGAAGGCACTGATAACCAGAGGCGCAACAACCACTATGAAAGAGCTGAAGTGGAATGCACCTCCAATTTTACCTTTCACTGAAGACGTCAAATGTTTGGACTCTCACATGGAGAAGGTTAAAGATGTTGCTGAAAAAATGATGAAACTCTCTCCCTCTGCAAACAGCTATGCAACACTTGCCAAAGTGACGTTGGCACAGGTGATCATTTTCAACAGAAGAAGAGAAGGAGAGGTGTCCAGGATGGAGTTTGCCACTTTCATGGCGAGGAAAAAGTCAGAACTCAACAAGGACATGGAGGCCTGTCTCACCCCTCTTGAGAAGAAGATGTGTGATTTCTTCACCAGAGTCGAAATCCGGGGAAAACGAGGAAGAGCAGTCCCTGTGCTGCTAAAGCCATCAATGCTCTCAGCCATGGAGCTCCTAGCTCAAACTCGTGAGTTGTGTGGAGTCCTCAAAGAGAACTTTTACATGTTTGCTAGACCAGGTGCTTTGTCTGCTTACAGAGGGGGAGAATGCATCCAAAAGTTTGCAAGGGAGAGTGGTGCTAAAAATCCAGAGGTCTTAACATCAACAAGGCTGCGAAAGCACATCGCTACAATGTCACAGGTACTCAATCTTCAAGAAAATGAATCAGACCAACTTGCAGACTTTCTGGGTCACGACATTCGTGTGCACAGGCAGTATTACCGCCTGCCACAGGGAACACTACAGCTCGCCAAAATGAGCAAAGTGCTTTTGGCGGTGGAGAAGGGGACCCTCTCAAAGTATAAAGGTCAAGCCCTTGACGACATTGAGATTGACCCTGAAGGTATGGATGTGTGTATATTAGTACAATTATATTAAGGTTAGATGTAAGCCATGGCTATTGTCTCATGAGAAATGCATCATCACTGCTCTGTATTTTTCCTCATTGGCAAATGTGTATAATCATGTTATCTATAATATTAATATACAAAACTACTTGTGTAAATGTGTAATTTAAGTAATGCAGGAAGTCCATTCTGAGTTTTAATCTTAAGGCTACTATTCCTAAGGGTTTTTTTTTTTTGGTTTTCTTACATTGTCACTTCAGAAAGAGTTGAGTGTTCACAAGAACCAGACGTATCAAGTGATGAGGATGAGCCTGCCACCGCCAACTCAGCCACGGACACCACAGCTGAAGACGATCATGAGGCAGAGGTGACATCTGCCCTTCTCCCCACTTCTTCTGATGCCACTCTCAATCAAGGTAAAATTCAGATAGGATTCATGTTTTGTACTAAGTGACAGTAATGTATCCAGTCAAACCCCAAAGTTGGGTATGATGACAGAATCTGCACTGTACTCAGTCAGTACATGCTGTAGCAGTCCTATAGCAGGTTGTAGTATTGGATAATTAGTAAAAGTAGTTAACATAACTCATTCATATTATCCTCAGATAAGTTTAAATTAATTTACATGTAATTTAAAATCACAAACTATGATGCCTTTTCGTTTTAAAACTCTTAACTTGTAACTAACCAACTATTTATGGTCTTCCATTGTTTGTCACTTGACCTCTGTTGTCCTTGCACATTTAACATTGGTACTGACAGAAGGGTAACTTGACATCCCCTTTTCTCTTTTCTTTACAGATAGAGATAACTCTAAACGTAAGTGGGATGACAGTGAGGTGCGTGCTGTTGAAAGACACATGATGCGCTTCATACACGCTTGCAAGGTACCGCAGAAGATTGACTGTCTTCGGTGTATCAATGCAGAGCCCTATGCACTGAGAGACCGCAACTGGACTGGTGTAAAAAATTACGTCAGAAATCGAATCACTGCCTTGAAGAGAAAGGCTTGTGCTAAACAATAAGAACATTTTATGTTGCTTTTCAGATCATTGTTAAGTTCATATTTCTCTTTTGGAAGTAATAGACTCAGCTTGTTACTGAGCTAATGGACAAAATCTTGAACTCTTCTGTTGTTAAAGTGTACCCTGGTAAAGTATACTTGTTTGATGTATACTGTAAGTTGAAGCATACCTGTTATTTGAACCTGTTTCGGTTTACAGAATAGTAGCACTTTGAGACTGGCCCTTCCTGTTACTTAAATGGCCAATTATGTAGCCATTAGTATGTTTCTAATGGCATTAATATGTTGTATGCCACAGAAATTGTTGCTCTGAGCTTCGTAGTCAACTAACGACTGTACTGTCAGTCTGTCACTGTCAGCCAAGTTCTTGACTCCTATGGAAAATCTGTAATTTTAGAAGACTTTCCATTTCCTCTGTTGGGCTCTGGTACATGATGTTCATGCATTGTGTTAGTAAAACACATTTTGACAGCATACCTTATTTTGTTGGGTGATTTATTTTCATGCAGATTTGATTGTGGTGCCAATGTGGCTAATATATTCAGTCTAGATCTTATTTAGAACAAGGTGTTTCCTACAGAATTTTGTTGAAACCCAACTGTTGTGGCTAGGCACGGGGATAGTCCTGTCAATATAAAACTTGTTAGTATGGCAAGGGTTGGCCATTAGTTTAGCCATCGTCCTTCAGTTGTTTTCGTTTATATTGAATAAGTTAAATAAGAGTAAGTTAATGCATTTCTTTAGATATGTCAAGAGCTACTCAGGAACAGTGTTGAGACTGAATTTGAAGGTTGAATATTCTCATAACTAAACATAGCAAACATACATGTTAAAATTACTTTCATAGATTTTTGTCCCCAAAGGAATTTGAGGCACCTAAAAGTGATTTTTGTGAGTTTGTGTATCTGTGTACAGTTGAAGCCCCCAAAATTGACATTAAAATTATTTGTCCTCAATCTCAAGGTTAAAATTTATTTGGACAAAAGTTGTTTGAAACTAAAATCTCAGGTGATTTTCATAATCAGGGTAGTCCCAGTGATACATCCTACCTGCTGGCATCTCTCTAAACCATTCAGAAAGTAGTGCTCTCAAAAGTAGGGTGTTTAAGTGTGCGCCCCCAAAGAGGGCTTAAGTAAGTATGTGTGTGTGTGTGAGTGTGTGTGTGTGTTGGTGTGTGTGTGTGTGTGTGTGTGCCCCAGGAGGCATGGGGAATGAATTCACTTCACAGGAATGCACAGCTGAGTCTGGGTGTTTTTACATCAAAACACCTACTGTATGTTTTTTGATAAACGGTTGCTACTATTTCCTCATTTTTCTATTAACTCTCTCTTTTGTTGACTTTCCCTTCTTGTTGTTTTTGAGGTTCCACAGACCCCTCAGGTGTATGTGCAAAACAATAATATTAACTGCAAAGTTGGCCTTTTTTCCCCCCTTGAAATACATTTTCTTTTCTCCTGAACTGAAGAAAAGTCAAGTAAAATAATGAAATGCGAAGAAGCACTACATGCCATGAGGAGAAATGTCATGTTTTATCCGTTATTAGGCCCCTGCATGAACAAACATGTATTCTTTTCAGTTGCCAGTCACAGACAACATGTGATGTTCCTTGTGTTTGGGGTCAGTTAAAGCCCAGCGAGGCCTGACTGCCTGTCACTGTGGGAGTGGGGCCTGTGGGAGTTATGCCGCATTTCCACTGGAGCTCAGCTCGCTGCAGCTCGGCACTATTCAACTTGAACTTTATTAGTAACACCTCAGTTCCAAATGAGCTGAGTTGATTCTAAAAGGTGAAGACACATCAGACCACTGATTTTTCCCTCACCATCGCCAGCACGACACAGGAAGTCTTGACATTTTTAAATAGCCAAGCTATTGTCAGTAGTGACCACAACTTTTAATTTACTTGACCCAGATTTTTTAAAAATGGCAGTCCCCAAAAATACATTAAACAACTGACAAAGTGCAGAGTTGTTTGTCGAGCTATGTCGTGAGTTTAAAATGCCGTGAGTACTATCCAGATCGGAAAACGAACCAAAGGACCAAAAGTTCAAGTCATTTGCCTCTGAAATGCCAGTAGTTCTGGATGCAGTTCACTCTGTGCTTAGTGTTATTCCATAGTTCTTCGGTTCACGTGGTGAAGAGAAGGACGAACTAGAAAAAGTTAATGTGTTAATATCTAATGTCGCCACTCGGTTTGTCTGGATGTTAGCGGATCATAACACCTTGTCACAGGTGGGGCTCATTTCTTCTGTAGCTGTGAGTCACAATAACTGTAGTCTGATGGTTTGCAAAAAAAATCATTGGATATTCATGGCAACACCTGACCTTCTGTCCTGTAAATATGAGTTCTTCTAACACTCACATGCTTCATATTATGTGATCACTGTGGGACAATATATGCTATACTAGCGTGCAGTGGAAAAATATAATTAATGCTGAAATTTGCATTCATGGCAGAAATGAGAATCATGTTAGTAAGCAATTCTTATGTAATTAGGAAAAATCATGAAGTATCAAGGTGATAAAAAAAATCTCTCTCTTTTTACAGTAAGATATATAAGGATTGCTTTGAGTGTTTGCATCTTTCTACATTCACCTCACAGATCCATTTGAACTGTGACTCCCAGTATTTCTCTGTCACTGCAGCTGTTACATTCTTAAGAGAACATCTCCATCTTGTCCTGGCTTGAATACTTGCTCTTCACCGCCTACAGTTCTCTAGAAATAGACAAATAACCCGTGGGGAGCCTGAGAGACGCGCTCAGAGCTCTGCACCTTGAGAAACAGCAAACTGACGTTTTCCAGAATCTTCACTGAATTCAGAATTAGCGGGTAGCTTAATCTTGTGTCCGGTAACAGCAGCTTTAAGGAGTTAAAGAGCAGGTGAGGTAAACATGAGACAAGTCAGTGTAAATATACCCTCCCTATCCTTACACACAGCCTGAATATCTCCACTAACAATCTGCCTTGTCTGTCTTTTCAGGAAGCCTGCGGCTAAATTATATCACCTGTCATCTACTGACTCATCTACTGACTCTAATTGCTCTCCAAAGATCTCTCACATTGCACTCCTAAATTCTTAAACTCTGTCCGGTGAAAGAAACGTTCATTACACACAGTAGAGGCAGCATGTTCCTGACTTTAACACCTAATGGCTGCTTACGGTGATCCAGAAATGCAAGCCTAATCTGAAGTGGCAGTCACAGTAAGTTGAACCATATTACAGTATTACTTTACAAACACAATCATATATACCATATCACAGGCATGTCTGTGCTGGTACATGATACCACAAATCGCAGTGTAATTATATAGTGTACACAGAGGGAGTGGATGGAGATACAACAGACAAGTGCAGACAGCACCAATTAAATGCTGGTTTAAGTGTGTTGTTGTCATGGTGACTAAGCTAGCAGGCTACCTCTGAAATTCTGTTTCATATTAAATGCCGTTGCTTTTGTTCCTGTGCCCGTCTCTTTATCCTTCACCTCCCTGTGTGTGTCTCTCACTTCACCGTCTGACTGGCTGAAAAAACCTCCATCAGAAAACAGTCAGAACCAGTCGTCAAAACCAGTCCCAGTTAACCACCTCCACTGTCTCCCAGCTAACCAGCTCCACTGTCTCCTTCTCTTTGTACGTCTCTTTCCTTTCCTCCTCCAGCTGTGCCCTCATCCATGTTACCACGTTCGACAGTTAGCAGACATTGTGGCACAAGATGCAGTGGGGGTGGAGAATCAGTGCCACGGGGGTTTACAATCTGTCTCTCCCCACATTTACAAAGAGAAACACCATGTTGTTCATTGTTTACCCCGGTGTTCTGAGACACAGAGGTAAATGGTTTTATGTGATCTGTCTAATCGGAGAGAGAGAGAGAGAGAGAGACAGAGAGACAGAGAGAGAGAGAGAGAGAGAGAGGGAGTCTGACTAGAGAGCGTGGGAGCTTTAGAGTACTTTAATTTCAGTGACCTTCCCTTTTCATGCAGTCTGGCTCTGCTGCAAGTCTACGCAGGTATAAACAGACAGACGTGCAGACACTGAACAGGTTAAGGGATTACAGCTGTGGGTTTGCAAGTTTGTGCAAATAGATATCATGCATTTTAAAATCCTGTATTTAAGAGTTTTGGATTGTTTGAGGTATCTATTGTTTCCAAACATCAGTTTGCAGACTGAAAACTGGCTCCAGATGTATAATCTCTCAGAGCTGCATTATTCCTGGCTGCTTATTAATGGAGTGCAGATCATTGTGGCTCTTATTTTCAGAGTGTAATCATTTCTATTAGCTCTAACATTGTACTCACCGAAGGAATTGATGCAATCTGACAAGCGAGGTAAGCCGTGACACAGCAAGGAACACGAGAGGTCAACAATCAGTTTGTAAACAGTTTAAATAGATTATCAGAACTGCTTTATTTTGGGGGAAAGCAAAGTTGAAGCAGGAGGTTTGTCTGCAAACTGTGAAGGATGTTTGCATTGGACAGTCTGGGTAATAATTCTGCCTTTCCCTTCTTGTTCCCTATATCAAATAAATGTGGCTAACCTGTGTGATTGGCTCCAGAAGTGCTGTGTGAAAGGCGACTGGACAAGATTATTGAAGCAGTTTTGCCTCTCGTCCAGAACGATTTGTTAGTTCTGACTGACTGCAGAACTGTTTGTATTCATGCCAGCATCAGATCAGACAGAAATTATGCCTAAATCTTTATACATGCCCTAAGATCAGAGCTGTAAAAACAAACAAACAGGCTTTTCCTTTTAACTACAGCACATAATCACACAATGATTTTTCACTGGAGTGAAATTAATACAGACTTGATTTTCATCATGATTCACGACACAATTCAAGGAAGTTTTTAGAGCCCGCTAACAAACCAAAATGAATTAAAGGAAACCAATGATTGCCTGAAGAGTAGGCAGACATACAGTACATCCAAATGACTTTTGAAAATGATGAGCTCTAATCTGTATTTGCAGTAGTGAATGGGCTAAAACATACAGAAGCCTGATATGATCCTTTTAATTGTTACGATCAGTCTTGGAACCCATTTGTTTTAAGTGTGATGACAATTTGGTCTCTGGAGGCAAGTGGCAATATTTCTGGGGATGTTTCACTGCATATGAATGTAGATACATTTAAACAAACAAGCAACAGACTTGCAACAGAAGTTACGTGAATCACATATTTGTACGTAACTTTTTTTTTTTTTTACGTAACTTGCAGCAGTCATGTGACCCTTGTAACTACTTCATTTCCGGCATTTCAGTACATTTATTTACTTTTTATACTGTCTTTTATAACAGTGGTTCTCAAAAGGGGGTACGCATACCTCCGGGGGTACATGAAGGCACTCCAGGGGGACGGGAGATTTAAAAATATACATTTAAAAAGTAGCATCCATGCAAAAATCCTTTAAAATAATTATTTAAGAAATATTTTAGGGAAATATTAGTATAAGTTTGCAGTGTCCCCCATACCAGGATGGTTGGACCTGACCTGTCATAGTCCACCTGGCATCACCTGTCAATCACCTGGCATCACCTGTCAATCACCTGAAGACTCAAAGATGGAGTCGTGGTTGAAGCGGAGCAGTTTTAAATGGTTCTGTGCTCACTGTTTTTACTACATTAGTTTGAGGCCCCGTTTACACGAGGACACTCGCGGGTAAAAACGACAAAATATTTTATCGGAAGTGCCTTTCGTTTAGACGGTGACGCCGTTTTGGGGGCGCAAAGACGCAAAAATCTGAAACCACCCTCCAAAGTGGAAAAGTTAAATCCGCTCCGCAGTAGCGTGTCGTCTACACTGACAAGACGCAAAACTCTGCTCAGATCTGCTCACGTCACGTATGTGTTTACGTCACATACATGCTCCAGGACAGGAAATAAAGAAACGTGGGATTATTTCCATGCGTCGGACCTTCAAGCTGCTCTGGCAGCTCTAATAAACTTACAGGAGTCTTTCCACCAAATGTCCAGGATATGTACAGATAGTATTAGTGAACAGAGAAGGATCTGGAATTACCTCTATCACATTTTGGATGAAGACCCTTATGAAGCAGGATCATTTAAACCAGTGTACCTTGCCCGGCACGGGTAAACCGGGGCCCCCTCCTGGAGCCAGACCCGGGAGGGGAGCGCGCAGGCGAGCGTCTGGTGCACCAGCAGCACCACCCGCAGACTCAGGCATAAGGGTCGGGTGCGCAGAGAGTCGGGCAGCAGGCAAAGGCGGGGACCTGGGCGTGCTGACCCCCGGCTCCAGCGGCTAGCTCTGGGGACGTGGAACGTCACCTCGCTGGCGGGGAAGGAGCCCGAGCTTGTGCGGGAGGTGGAGCGTTACCAACTAGAAATAGTTGGGCTCACCTCCACGCATAGCGTGGGCTCTGGAACCAAACTCCTGGAGAGAGGCTGGACTCTCTCCTTTTCCGGAGTTGCCCAGGGTGAGAGGCCCCGGGCGGGTGTGGGGATACTCACAAGCCCCCGGCTGAGCGCCGCTGTGTTGGAGTTCTCCCCGAGGAACGAGAGGGTCGCCTCGTTGCAGCTGCAAGTCACAGGGAGAAGGTCTCTGACTGTTGTCTGTGCTTATGCACCAAACAGCAGTTCGGAGTACCCGGCCTTCTTGGAGTCTCTGGGTGGTGTCCTGGAAGGGGTACCATCTGGGGACTCTATTGTTCTTCTGGGAGACTTCAACGTTCACGTGGGTAACGATGATGGTACCTGGAGGGGGGTGATTGGGAGGAACGGCCTGCCCGATCTGAACCCGAGTGGTGTTCTGTTATTGGACTTCAAACACCATGTTCGAACATAGAGTTGCTCATAAGTGTACCTGGTACCAGAGCACTCTAGGCCAAAGATCGATGATCGATTTCATTATCGTGTCATCAGATCTGCGGCCGCATGTTCTGGACACTTGGGTGAAGAGAGGAGCAGAGCTGTCAACTGATCACCACCTGGTGGTGAGTTGGATCAGGTGGCGGGGGAGGATGCTGGACAGACCTGGCAAACCCAAACGTGTAGTGAGGGTGAACTGGGAATGTCTAGCGGAGGCCCCTGTCTGCAGGGTCTTCAACTCACGCCTCCGGAAGAATTTTTCCAGCATCCCGGGTGAGGCTGGGGACATGGAGTCCGAATGGGCCATGTTCAAAGCCTCAATTGTTGATGCGGCTGGTAGGAGCTGTGGCCTGAAGGCCGTTGGTGCCTGTCGTGGCGGCAACCCAAGAACCCGCTGGTGGACACCAGCGGTGAGGGAGGCCGTCAAGCTGAAGAAGGAGGCCTTCCGGTCTTGGCTGGCCGAGGGGTCTCCGGAAGCAGCGGGCAGGTACCGTTCGGCCAGAAGGGCTGCAGCTGCGGCTGTCGCTGAAGTGAAAACTCGGGTATGGGAGGAATTCGGGGAGGCCATGGAGGAGGACTTTCGGTCGGCCTCAAAGAGGTTCTGGAAAACCGTCAGGCGACTCAGGAAGGGAAAGCAGGGCTTGGCCCAAGCTGTGTTCAGCGGGGGAGGAGACCTGCTGACCCGACCTGTGGATGTCCTTAGACGGTGGAAAGAACACTTTGAGGAACTCCTTAATCCAGCCAAAATGTCCTCCGCAGAGGAGGCAGAGTCTGAAGACTCGGGGGAAGACTCATCAATATCCCTGGCAGAGGTCGCTGAGGTAGTTAAAAAGCTGCCCGGCGGCAAGGCGCCAGGGTTAGATGAGATTCGCCCTGAGATGCTGAAGGCTCTGGACACTGTTGGGTTGTCATGGTTGACACGCCTCTTCAGTGTCGCGTGGAGGTCTGGGACAGTGCCAGTGGAGTGGCAGACCGGGGTGGTGGTTCCCATTTTCAAAAAGGGGGATTGTCGAACCTCAGATTCAGGAGGAACAATGCGGCTTTCATCCTGGCCGTGGAACAACGGACCAGCTCTTTACCCTTTCGAGGCTCCTGGAGGGGTCATGGGAGTTTGCCCATCCAGTCTACATGTGTTTTGTGGATTTGGAGAAGGCTTATGACCGTGTCCCTCTGGAGTCTTGTGGGGGGTACTGCGGGAGTATAGGGTACCGGGCTCATTCTACGAGCTATCCGGTCCCTATATAACCAAAGTGAGAGCTGTGTCCGCATACTCGGCACAACGTCAAACACGTTCCCGGTGGGTGTTGGCCTCCGCCAGGGTTGCCCCTTGTCTCCGATTCTGTTCGTGGTCTTCATGGACAGGATCTCAAAGCGCAGCCGGGGGGAGGAAGGGATCCGGTTTGGTGACCTTAGAATTGCATCTCTGCTTTTTGCAGATGATGTGGTTCTTTTGGCTTCATCAAGCCGAGACCTCCAGCACTCACTGGGGTGGTTTGCAGCCGAGTGCGAAGCGGTTGGGATGAGAGTCAGCACCTCCAAGTCTGACAGTGGACTGCCCCCTCTGGGTGGGGAGAGAGGTACTGCCTCAAGCGAAGGAGTGCAAGTATCTCGGGGTCTTGTTCAGCAGTGAGGGTAGAACGGAGCGTGAGATGGACAGGCGGTTTGGTGCGGCGTCAGCAGTGATGCGGGCGTTGTACCGGACCGTTGTGGTGAAAAAGGAGCTGAGCCTGAAGGCAAAGCTCTGGATTTACCGGTCCATCTACGTTCCAACCCTCACCTATGGTCCTGAGCTTTGGGTAGTGACCGAAAGAACGAGATCACGGGTACAAGCGGCCGAAATGAGCTTCCTCCGTAGGGTGGCTGGGCTCAGCCTTAGAGATAGAGGGAGGAGCTCAGACATCTGGAGGGAGCTCGGAGTAGAGCCGCTGCTCCTTCGCGTCGAAAGGAGCCAGTTGAGGTGGTTTGGGCATCTGGTAAGGATCCTCCCGGGCGCCTCCCGTTAGAGGTGTTCCGGGCACATCCAACTGGTAGGAGGCCCCGGGGAAGACCCAGAACACGGTGGAGGGATTATATCTCTCTCCTGGCCTGGGAACGCCTCGGGGTCCCCCAGGAGGAGCTGGACGTTGTGGCTGGGGAGAGGGGCGCCTGGAATGCCCTGCTTAGCCTGCTGCCCCCGCGACCCGGCCCCGGATAAGCGGACGAGAATGGATGGATGGATGGATGGACATTTTGGATGCACCGATTCGTCGGAGGCGAGCCAGACGACTGTGAACGAGACCTGGGAGATCTAGTGATGGAGGAGAACTTTGTGGAAGGAGTAGCTGATGAAAATGTGTGGCGTGAAAACTTCTGCATGCCCAAAGATGCTCTTATGGCTTTAAGTGATGCCGCCTGGCTGCATACAATCTTTTGCGTCACCGTATGCAGCAGATTTCCTCCCGAAAACGCTCGTCTAAACGAGGAATAAAAAGTGAAGACGCAACGCCACTTTTGCGTCTTCTGTTCAGACCGTCCTCGTGTGAACGGGGCCTGAATCTCTACAATATTTGCAATAAATTTAGTCATGGATTATTAACATTTAAAATGTTTGAAATAGTTTGTTTTTTCCCCAAATGTTTGTTTTGTATGTTTTTAAGTCTTTTTCAACCAAAAAAGCTTTGCCCTGGTTAGGGGGTACTTGCCTGAAAAAATATTTCACAGGGGGAACATCACTGAAAAAAGGTTGAGAACCACTGTTTTATAACGCCTTCCCAGAAGTTTTTTGCCCTAAACCTTTTTAGAAAGCACCGTTTTACTTTATATGTCCCTGAGATGCTGTAATTTGTGGTAGTGACACACGAGCTCTTCTACCTTTTATGTTGGAGGACTTGTTGTCTGCTCTCCACACGGTTAAACTGCATTAAACTGTTCACATCACAACCTGAACCAGAACGCTTCGGATACACAAATGTTTTTACATACAGATTTGGCATTTATATGCAAATATCTGTTAGTAGAGATTATGCAAGAGTCAGAAGGAGAAAATAGAAGAAGAAGAGAATGTACAGCTCTCTGAACTGACAGTAGATAGACAGACCTCCATATGGACGCGTGGGCAGCAGCTATGAGCTGACTTTAGTTATGGCTCTGGAAAGGCCTGATGACTCAGGGAGGCTGGGGCAAGTTGCTTCAGAGAAAGATGGAAAGCATGAGATGTAGACAAGTATAGGCAGGTAGAAAGCAACTCAGCTGGAGAGGAGGAGGAGGAGGAGGAGGAGGAGGAGGAGGAGGAACGGCAGTGAGGGGCGCAGTATCGCTGTTATACAACAACAGACGTGAAGGTGCAAACTCATTACACCGCACAATACAAGTACATGATACTGAGGTTGGACTAATTGTGTAGAGTGCGAGTGTGTGTGTGTGTGTGTGTGTGTGTGTGTGTGTGTACGGGTGGCTCTGCTGCCTTTGCATGCGGGATTTATCTTTGCCCAGCAGGCAGGGTTGTACCATATGGTCCTCAGAGTAGATATTCCTAAAACAACACACACACACACACACACACACACACACACACTCAGACACAAAGACACATAGGCTCACACATGAACACAGACGTGTGCACATGAGGAAATAAAGTGCTGGAGAGAAGAAGAGGGAGAGAGACTCAGTCGTTGCTGAGCCATCTGCCCATCCTGGATTGCTGAGATCCACAGATCACAAACCAAATAATCATTACACAACAAGCTAACACTGTGCTGAGTCAAACAATGAATTATAATTGCTTACAAATATGCAAAATGCTCGGGCTTAAATAAAATCAGACAGGCGGGCAGAGGAGGAGGGGAAGGGAGAGTGAGAGAACAAAATGATCACTCTTCAGACTTCTCTTCCTTCTCCAGACAGGAAGTCTGTAGCACCTAAAACATGACAACATGCCCTCTGAAACCACACAGCAGGCCTCCGAGGCTGGAGCCTCCGAGGCTGGAGCCTCCGAGGGGGGCGGCTGCAGGTCCACTAAGCCCCTCGGAGCCCATATGGTCCGGAGGCTTACGCACCCCGACATGACATGAGAAGGCAGCCCAGAGGCTGGACCAGAAGAAACAGGAACATGTTATCAGAGATGGTCATCCATGAGACACTGAGGGAAGGAGTGGTTGTCTCAGGAACATCTGATGAGATTTATCTGCTTCAGAGGCCACCGAGGGAAACTAACTACAGGACATGATGTGACATGGTGGACTCTGTGTGTGTGTGTGTTGGGGTAAATAAATAAAGAGCAGTAATGACTCCGTGTCATATGATCCGCCTGCACGCTGACACTAATGGCATTAGCCTGAGAGAGAGAGCTGCAGCGTGGCCTCCTCTCCTCCTCATATCCTCCTCATATCCTCCCTCTCCTCCTCATATCCTCGTTTCCTCCCTCTCCTCCTCCTCATATCCTCGTTTCCTCCCTCTCCTCTGCTTCCTCTCTTCTGTCAGCTCCAGCTTGTCTCCAACACTTTTCCCTCCTCTTTGCACTCATTTGTTCAATCTGCTTTATTGATTTGTTTTAGATTGTTTTAGACAGACTCTTACTGCCATGATTAGGCCCGCGCCCACCTTCTTAATTGGATGACATCTCATTACAGCTGACAATTCACACACTGTGTGATAAACATCCCAGATATCAATCAGAATTATCGTGATTGGAGTCAACTCGCAGTTCCAAATTAAAAGAGGATCAAGGGAAGCAATTAAGATACTGAAGATGAGATGTGCCTGTTTAAGTAATTATCCGGAGAAGTGAACCAGGCTTTGTTGTTTTTAATATGTCAGTCTTTTACATGTGGATAACTGCTTTAGAGACGGACTGGATTATGGATTTGCTTGGAGTTTTACGGAGGCTTATTGAACTAGTACAGAACACTAATTAATAGTTTGATTTTGCTGAGAGTTAAAAGAGAAAATTGATTTCATGTCTACCTGCACCTTGAAAGACCAATACTTTTCATCTTGTTATTTAATCTGTACAAAAACAGAAGTGTAAAAAAACAATAGTTTAGGGTTTTAGAGTGGGTTTTGTGCTAAACTATTTCTTGGCCACAGTGACTTCCTGGCGTCGTGCTTGGCCAACAAACAGTCCAGTTGGTGGATTTGGGAAGAGTCAAGCTAGCTGTTTAAAGTCTTTGTGCTAAGCTACGGTTGCTGGAAGTAGCCTCGTATGATGGGAATGGCATCAAACTTCTCATCAGTGTTTCCGAAAAAAAAATCTTGAAATATTCTTCTAAAGGACAAACAGGTGCATGAGTTGCAATATTTAAAAAGATGACTTACAATAAGCAGCTCGTCAATAACAAGTTGATTTTCTACAAACAACTGAACAGTTGGGGGCAACCACAGCTACAAACTAGATGAAGACAGATGTGAGTGAGGATGGACTGTTGAGAGGAAGAGAAGAGTGAAGGGAAAAGGAAAAGAGCAGCACAAGGACCGACACTGAGTCACAGCAGGACAGGAAGTCTTCGATGGAGACACCCTTCCTTCCTGTCAGCACACTGATCACTAGACACCATTCACTCACACAACATGACACATGTCACAAGTATTACGGGGCCAACGGCGTGAGTTGCTCTGTGCAGTTGGAGTTGTGCTCTCAGGGTATTTGTTGCCCGTAGTTACTTGTTTTAGTAAAACTGCTGCATGAGTCCAAGACTCTGACTCCACATGAAGCCAGCCAGTGAGCAATCTTCTCAGGGAACAGTAGGTTTTTCCCACCTTGGGCTTTTTGATTTCAGTGCCTGTGATGATGAAAAATTGATCTCCAGGGGGTGTATATTTTATCCATCCTAGTGTTTTCTTTTGGTAAAAGCCCTCAGGCAGAAGGATTAGGACACACTGAAATCTCAGCAGCCAGACAGTGAATTTGAGCACACCCATTGATCAGCAAATTACTTTGTAACCAAGCACACAGTGCCAAAGGCAGAAAGGAGCAGTGAGCTCCAGATTTATGTGCAGCTCCCATCTGTTAACATGCTTTTCAGTCTTCTTATTGTGCCTGTAGCCCAGCAAGATATTTGCATATGAGCACAAACAGACTGCAAATATCATTTTCACACCTTAAAAAAAAGTGAGCAGAACTGGATGTAATTTTCACAGGCAGACACTTGCTAAGTTAGATCACACCACTAAGAG
The DNA here is from genome assembly GCF_030273125.1 of Centropristis striata. NCBI lineage: Eukaryota > Metazoa > Chordata > Actinopteri > Perciformes > Serranidae > Centropristis > Centropristis striata. The sequence continues at coordinate 42,838,962 of NC_081520.1, read as the reverse complement.
TGTGATATGTGGTATTGGAGGAAAATGGAAACTATGGCTACAATAGTCTCAAACTGGATATCACACACAGTCCTGCCATTTCTCCACTAATTGTACCCAACATGGCTGGAGATGTTGGCACTGAGGGACTTCATTTGACCTTGAGAGTGAAACCACATTATTACCAGTGGGATATATCCCAGTGGGAAAACCACATCTTGTCAGCCTCTGACTTGAGATATTTAGAATTTTTTACAGCTTCCATATCTCCCACGTACTAGAAATACAAATATTTCAGCAAACTACTGGGAATATGGTTGCAAAGCCACCATCGCTGGCACTTGAATCTAAATAAAATCCTGCACTGACCATCAGTTCAGCTAATTTAAATCTAGCAAAGCTCTGTTGGCAAATCGCTAAGAATATAAAACAGGAAAAAAAAACGAATGAACTAGCTAATTAAGTTGATAAAAGAGATATATTTGGTGTTATTTCTACAGTATACAGTGGGAGTAATCATCTCGGAATAGTTTAAATCAGGATGTCTGCCTGTTCCTTCCATTAGGCCAACATTGCATGGATGCACTAAAAAGCACCTTTACTATAATGTTGAGGTTCTGATCACTAGTGCCACTATGGAGCAATGTTGTTGATCAGTTGTTTGTATCTGGTGCTCCATTATATTCATTAGCATGCACACAAGGCCGCAAGTATGTGCACAAGCAAGAAAGTGACACGTTCATCTATCCACTGCCAGGAAGCAGAAGTGCACAAGTAAAAGAAGGGAAGAAGAGCTCTGCAAGGCTATGATAACAATGCAGGTTTCAAAACTAAAAAAACATGTGTTTGTGCACGTTTCATGTTTGAGGAAACACATTTATGGTGTTTGATAAATATCCAAATAAAATGATTTGAAGAGAAACAGTCATTTAGATTAGAAATATGAATGTTGTTTGTTTACAAGCTGCAAACTGCATCAACATGTCAATGCAAAATGCATTAATGACGGCAGAGTTATGACTTAGAGCTCAGATTTCCAGGTCTACAGTATATACTTACAGTTATATACAGTATATACTTTAACACTGCAGAGCAGGCGGGGTAACTCTAGTGCAGCAGGATCTGAGCCCAGAGATGTGGGTCAGTAGACTGGAGATTCCCACTGTCACAGGAGACTTCCTCTTCCACAGCTCCACACAGGATATGAGCAATTTCCTCAGAGCCTAGTCTCTGCAACATTCCCAGAAATCTATTCAATGTAGAAGGTCATATCTGGGCCATCCACTACATGTTGAACACAACAAACGATGTTACATGTACGATCATTAGGCCTAGTGGGAACAACGAGCAAGCACAGCACAGTGTGTACAATCAAGATATGATTGTACACACTGTGTGTGTGTCAGCACAAAAATATCACAGCGGTTTCAGCGAAAATGAAACAGACCAAGGTGTGAGTCATGTGGTGATGACCTGGTATTATGTGTTAACAGTGATTTGGCTGCAGAGGAATGAATGTTTGGTGCTGACTGCACCGTCACGCTGACTTCCTGCAGCGTGTTGCTGAGAGACAGATACCGAGGCTCTCTGGGTGGGGCTGCTGTGTCATTTTACAGGGTAAACTAAGAGAAAACTTCCTGTCACGACCATATTTGGAAAATGCTTCCGAAAGATAAACATGCTCTGACACCTTGGCGGTTTTCTTTTCTTTTCTTTTTCTAAAAATCTCATTCCATTCAAGTTTTTTTTTAATTGTGCAACTTTAAAAACTTTCAGAGATTTTATTTTTAACTCTTAAGGGTAATGTTTAACCAATTATTATATTTACATAATATTTTAAATGTGTTCGCAAGTATCCAATAAAAAAAAGAAACCTAATAAATATATATATATATAATGAATAAAACAGGCCATACATTTTTAAGAAATATTACATTTTCAATTCCTTGCAATTTGGTTGGTGTATTTCTTGGTTGGTAAGCAGATAAAATCCAGGAAAATAAAAGATTATATTTTGTGTATTATTGTTATTTTGTTTAATTTAAAGACCGCAAGATTATTATCTGAAACCTCTAAAAAAAAGATTCTTCTTTTCTCAATTCTTTTCTCATATAAATATATTTCAGAAAAAGATTGACCTATTTAATTTCATAGGCTATTTTTATTTAATATGTTTTTTATTTAAATGTTCACTTCATGGAGCTTTGACTCCTGTTGTTAAACAGTATTTATGTTCACTTAAATAAACGGTTTCAATAAAACTACATGTGACTTGTTATATTTGACTTTGACTGAACATTTGCTCTCACTTTGAGATAAAAATATCGGGATATATATTGTAAATCGATATTCAGCCTAAATATATCGGGATCTGAACGTCTGTCCATATCGCCCAGCCCACCATGAACTGAATATTCACTATAAGAACAACATGACAATAAGACAATAAGAGCTGACATATAAAGGCAGTAAGGCTTTATGCTTCTCACTATACGTGTCAACTTCAGCTCCTCTTCTGTATCTGCTCTCTCCCACAGGTTCCTCTCTGCCCCCTGGTTGCTCAGGTTATAAAAGAGATGTTGCATAACTCTCCAACTGTCTCTGGAGAGAAGTTTGATGATGAATGTGGACTCCTGACTGGGAGAGAAAGATGCAGACGGATGGAGACAGAAGAGGAATAAATAACTATAGAAAGGCACCTATGGTATCTATCCACAACGCCTTCAGTTCTCTGGATAAACGCACATCCCGATCTGAAAAAGCACAAAAGGAACGAATTCCTAGAAAGACACAGAGAAACCAAACGAGTAGAAAGAGACCGATGACAGTCAGAAACTTGGTGGAGGGGGAAGATGATGGAATGAGAGAAGAAATGGGATTGCAGATGGGGGAGGAAGGTCACGGGTGTCACAGCGTGTTAGTCAGAATGCTGACGTTGCCGTGGTGACAGGAGGGCAACACCAGAGCGGTGGGAGGCGGTCACATGACCCGAGATCAGGCCTGCAGGAGACGCCACAAACTGACCACGGAGAAACCAGATGGGGGATGGAGAGGAAGAGAAGAAGAAGAGCTGACTGAAGTTAGGTGGACGTGAAAAAGTTCAACTGTGAACGAAGCAGGAAGCAGAATAATGTTTCAGCAGAAGGTCAAAGTTCAGACTCCACTGACTTCAACCATCCTGTCCATAGATCTCCAACCAGCAGCAGCTCTTCAAGTTCAAACTCAGCCTGGTTATTAACCTATAGTTAATATAATATAATATAATATAATATATATAATGTTTAGAAGGTGGAAATGTTCACATCAGAAAAAAAAATATCAGAATGATTTAAGCTTTTTGGTGTAAATGTTATGAAGAGAACCTGACCAACTGATGATGCTACGGTTAGCTTGCTAATATATAGTTTAGATTTTAGAGCTGAACTTTCAACATTTAACTAAAACAGAAGACTTCTGTGCTGCAGGGACGTTTCAAAGCCAATCCAGAAGTTATTATTTCCCTGTTTACTTCAGAAAAAAAGCTAATTAGATTTCCATTTTTCAATTTGGATTATTAGAAGGAAAAAACTGTGGTAAACAAAATCATGATACTTTTAAGTTTTGCTCAGACTGGCAGTGAGATAAAATAATGTGCTTTTTGGACATTAAAGCTTGTAAAAATGTTCAAGTAGAAACTCAAAAAACAAATATGAACCTGAAAATGAGCAAAATGTGTTATCTTTAAAAAAAAGTTATTTACTCATGTGTTTTATGTCACGGAACGAAACGTCATTTCTGGGTTTCAGATCTCATTCCTGCAGCACCAATATAACTCAAATGACAAAGATAAGGCCAGTAACATTAGACTAACAGAGAAAATATTGTTAGGCTAAATACATATTGCCCACAGATTCTGAACTGCATTAACACAACTAACTCTGAAACACACTTATCAGTGTGTGTATAAAACAACAAACACCTAGAACTGTTGTTAAGTGTGTCCCAGATGCCCATAAAAACATTATTTACTAAAGAAGCTGTTTACAGCTAGCGATGCTACAGTGACTTCATCTGATGTGCTAAAGATTAGCGAGCCTTTACCAGCTCACACATTATTTACACTTTGAAGATGCAACCTGATATCCTAGAACACTTGGTTGAAAAAGTTCAGTTTTTAAGGACTTGGACAGGACTTTAAACACTATAATGGTGCTATAAGCTAACTGCCTCCTGACTGCGTGCCCTGAGGCGTCCCTGTGGTGGGCGGCCGTGGTGAGGGGGCGTGGGTATTATTATATCACTCAGAAAGTCTCCCAGGACTTTATCACAACCAATGGTTTCTAACTTCTAACTTTGCTTTGTTCTGCGGTTTCACCCCAACCTTTCAGAAACACACAAACAGCACGCTGGGGTCCGAATGATGTCGTTTCCCTTCGCTAAATGACCTCACGCATCACTTTTAAACATCTAATGTAGGCCTACCATCAAACAGGCACACAAACAAACTACCAGGAAGTATTCAAGGCCGCTGGCTTCTTGTCAGCCCTGACAGAGAAGCCAGCCTGTCATTCAAGAGAGAAACCACACCCTAACCTCAGGAGCTGCACCAGGCCTGCTGACACACTGAGTCACTCAGAGCAAAGGTTATAACACGCTATAACACATGTTACTGAAGTCTGAAGACACTGAACACTGGAGACTTTATCCAGGCTGCTTCAGATGTCAATTAGATATTAAATTATGCTCAGAAAGATCAAACTGCACTCTGCCATGCCTCCACAAACTTAATGACCTGATTTTTCCCTCCATCATAATTAAAATACTGATTGCAACTGAGCTCAATTACAAATCAGGTCCTTAAGCATTCCTCGTCCTCGCTGACACCAGTGAACAAAAGCCATTTATCCTCATAGGGGACGGAGCACTAACTAGTCCTGTCTGACTGCTCCTGTGGCCTAGTTTCCTCTTCAGATGGAGCTCCATGCCAACCAAGGCCCTGTGCTATGATTATCTAAAGATGGTAGAAAGAGAAGTTGGAGTGCGAGCCCAGTGGATCCATCTTGTGACACAGTGGGCGGAGTCAGGAGGCCTGTTGAGACAAACCCTTTATCTCTCTCTCTCTCTCTCTCTCTCTCTCTCTCTCTCTCTCTCTCTTTTATCCTTTCTCTCTCTCTCTCTCTCTCTCTGCTACCTCTGTGTTTGTTGTGCCTTCTTGGTGAGATTTCCTCTTTCAAAGTTGTGATCAGGAAAGACAAAACAAGGGAAAGAAAAGAAAAGTGACTTCAAATCAGACTTGAAGAGGAACTTCAAGGCCTGACATAAAGAACTATCAGTCACATCCAAACTTTCTCCTCTAATCCGTCTCTCCTTCAGTTCAACAAGTCCAGACACTACAGCTGGAGGAATGACAGGAATGAGAGGAATCTCGGGGCATTCCCGTCTCGGCACAGTCGGCTCTGAGTGAGAAGGCCACTCCCTGATTTACAGCTGAATGGAGAAATTAATGGATCATTTTGACACTTCTTATTCTCAACTCAGCCTTATGTTTACTACTTACACACTGAGAAAACAAACTACTTTACAATATCACACGTCTTTATAAGAGACACAGCAACTATAAAACCATCTCCAGCTAAATCTGCATACACTCATGGAAAATATTATTAGACCATTGTTTCCTCCAGTTTCTTGTTCATTTTAATGCCTGGTACAACTAAAGCTACATTTGTTTGATAACAACAAAAATAGCTCATAAGAGTTTAATTTAAGAGCTGATATCTAGACATTTAACATGGTTTTCTTGATAACAACCAAAATAATTATTGAGAAAATCATGTTAAATGTCTCCATGTCAGCTCTTAAATTAAACTCTTATCAGATATTTTTGTTGTTATCATTATATTTGTCCAAACAAATGAACTTTTAGTTGGAGCAGGCATTAAAATGAACAAGAAACTGAAGAAAACAAAGGTTGTCTAATAATTATTTAACATGACTGTATTTCAAGATCAGTCAATCACATAACATGACATCACACTTCAAAGTGCGTTTGCGGTCAAAGATTATGACACTCCTTAGTGTCCTGGATGAAGTAATATCTGGAGGAAGCTGACGGTCTGATCCAGCACAGAGAGATGTTTCTGGTGTCTGGACTGAGTCTTGGTGTCGGAGGCTTCAGGAATCTAAACTGCAGCTGGTTTAAATGGCTCAGCGAGGGTTACTGCAGTGAGTGTGTGTTCATGTGTGACTGAAAGAGAGAAAAAACAAAGCTCATTCAGCCTTCAGGGGAAGACAAACAAGTGGTGAATGGTTATTCCCATGTTGTTATGGTAATGCCAGCACAAAAAGAAATGGCTGCGACACAAACTTGAAAATGAACAATGCTGGTGCATATAAACTAATTGAAAGCACCGTCACAAGGGGTTGGTTGATTTAGAAGTGTCAAGCCATGTGTGTGGAGATAAACAACATGCTAATAGAGTCAGATGGTTTCAGACAGACACAGTTCATCACTGCACATCTGCCAAGAAAACCAGAGAAAACCACACACACACACACACAGCAGAGCCTCAGAAATAGCTGGATGACGCTGGGAGAGAAAGAGAAGTCTGTAATTCAGCGAGGAGCCTATATAGTGATTAAGGCCCATGTAAAAGATGCAAACACACACCACCCACTCTCTCTGGCTCTGTGGCAACACTTCCTGTCACAGCAACTGCTACCAGCAGCAAAAACCCTGAAACACCACAGATCTGCACACAACACACTTATATATCGTAATCATTAAAGAAATCAATGTTTACTGAGGGAATTTATTAATTTAAGGTTGTAAAATGTGCTGGTAGAGTTATCATTACACAGCAGAAACGAGCTTTAAAAGGAGAGAAACATTTCCTGTCACGACTGAAGGAAATATGAAAGAAAGGCGATGAAACAGAGACGAGCTCCTTCTTACAGTCAGCAGTGGAGATAGGTCACGAGCCCCCCCCCCCCCCCCCCCCCAACCATGGCAACCACATCACATGACCTCCTCCCATGACCAGCAACCACTGACAGAACGGCCATCTAAACCTGAACACAACTCATTTCCTGTTGATACCAAAGATTTAAAAATAGCCTAATCAAAGTCATTAATACGGAATAAAAAAACAAAACTGCAGTTCAAGTATTCAAACATGTGGCTGCAACAAACTGAAACTTAATAACCAAAAGGCTGAAAGCAGTTAAAGTCACAACAACATTGGTGCTGAGTTAAAGAAGGAAGGAAGTGAAACTTTCACCTTCTCACTTAGAAAGAGACAGATAAAGAAGAAACAGGAACTCCACGGCCCCTTTCTCTCCAAAGGGCAAATTCTTCTGCTATCAGATGTTTACACCACAGCAAGAGGAGAAGCTGCAGCAGAGATTCACTGGACCCTCTCACCTACTACCAGTTTAACTATATTATTATTAATATTCAGAGTTCAACTTCAGCTCTGTGCATTTCTTTTCACACCATCTGTATCAAAGCCTGAGAGAAGTGCCATCGGCCTCAACTTTACAGAGATAGAGCTGTAGTCTCCTCAGCGTGTGGTGGTTTAATCTGTTATCAGAACACCTCAGATACAGATCAACATCTCTACAGCAGATACAGATCAACATCTCTACAGCAGCAGCTACACATCAACATCTCTACAGCAGCAGGGTGAAGAGTCACAAAGACTGTTCACTGCTTCTTACACTGTGGTTTCCACTCAGACTCTGAAAGAAACTGCAAATACTGTAAAGATTGTTGTATGAATATATCAGGCTGGGCAACAACTCAAAACTTACATTCAGTCAACCAGTATTGTGATAATATGATGGATATGACAGTTATTTAGAAAACGTCCATGTATAAATTAAGAATTTAAAGCAAATTGTAGCTTAAGACACAATTAGATAAATAGTTATTTATACTGAAACAAGAACGAACACATTCAATTGTGAAGTGATTCAAGGAGAATACACAAATTAATTGTCATTCGTGTGCTGTCGGAATAATTGAAAAAATGAGTTACCAATCATATTTCATCTATTTCTTTTGTTCTTTGTTGTCTTGCAAATACTGGAACCGCTATGAAGGCGTTGCTTAAATGCTTTGAGAAATAAAATACAATTACGACAAAATAAAAATTAATTTTCCCAACTTGAGGTGGAGCCATGCAAGCAGCACTGTATACACCATTCTAGTCGTATTAATGGGAAATCCCATGTTAATGGGACTTGGCTTACAATCACTATAATGTGGTAGATATGAATATCATCATCAATATCACAATATTGATTTCAAGCATATTGCCCAGCTCTAAAGGCCTGTTGAATGGCACCTGTTGCATGTAATATTAACAGTGAAGCCCTGTACCCTGACCCCCCCATGCCCCGGGACCCCCCCATGCCCCGGGTCACATGGACCCCCCCATGCCCCGGGACCCCCCATGCCCCGGGTCACATGGACCCCCCCATGCCCCGGGTCACATGGACCCCCCCATGCCCCGGGACCCCCCCATGCCCCGGGTCACATGGTGCAGGCAAAGCCAAAGAATACACATGATACCACTGCTACACAGGCTAACAGGCTAACAGATAGCAGGCCTGCACAGGCCCAAATATCGCTGCAGGACAGTGACCGGCAGACACATATACCTTATATATATATATATATATATATATACACACCTTATATATATATATATATAAAACACATATAGAGTAGAGCTTAAAAAGCAGCACACATCCACCCTCAGACAGACTGGACTCTATGAGAAGCCTTCTTATGTTTGTTTACTCTCCCCCCAGCTATCCTGTGGTGGAGCAGCCAGCCGGGGCTGGCTAATCCCTGGAGGTAAACACAAGCAGAGCAGGGCCTGCTACACCCACACACACTGCTACACCCACACAGCATCCAGGCTGAAACACTGCTACACCACACAGATAGAGACATGTGTCCGGCTGCATGGCCGGGCCGTGTCTAATAATACATGGGAATGCTGAGTAGATGGAGGTGTTTTCATCTCCATCATGTTGTTGGTGAATGTGTCTCAGGTTTAGGTTACGATACATTCCTGCTGATGTTACATAGCCTGACTATAACCATGCTAAGACTACCTGTGTCAAACACACAGGTGAGTCACTCAGCTCTTTTTAAACTATTAATAGCAGGAACACACCTTGGTCTGGTTTGGATTTTGCAGCTGCATCTCAGTGGTCTCAGCATGAAACACATGGGAAGTTTGTGCTTAGAAAAGGGAGCATAGCTAGGCCACAGTACACATTTAAACTAGATTTTTTTTGGGGAAATGGCCTTTATATTACAACTAACATGCAATAAAGCTTGGTGGAGGAAGTTTGCCAATATAAAACTCAACCAACACATTTCCCTGTTGTACTCCGTGTTTCTGTTGTTCCTGTGGGTTAACCTCAACTAACAAACACCTCCTGCACATTTGGGTTGTGTCACTATAAATTATGCAAACATCTGAACATTTACTCTTTGATCTACTGTATCACTGTGGGAATGTGTAGTAATCCAGTTATTTGTGTATTCAGACGTACTAAGCTGCTGTTTAAGCATAAACTGCTCATGATAACTAAACTGGCAGTCAGCCACCGTAGTAACACGTTGAAACAAGTTGACATCAACAAAGAGAAAACACAGCCTGGTTTCTTTTTAAAAAAATGCAATTTGTATTAAAAGTCTTGTTTTTAAACAGACTGCCCATTGTTAAAGGGCTGGTCTGAAATTAAACTTACAATCAGGTTAGATTTGTCAACGGTACATCATCACATTTCCTGTTAAAAACAACAAAATAAACAGAAACAGAAATTGATTTAAGTGGTCTGGAAGGTAGCGTTTGGTGTTACCACGTCTAGGAGGTTCCAGTACCTGTGCATTTCAAGATATAGGTTTGGCCAGACTAAGCAGACATTGCAGAATGAACACCTTAGACTTCAAAAAGGCCAACAGAAAACATACAGAAAAACCGCCATTCCATGAACAAAAAGCCTATCGTAGTTTCTCTTCAGCCTCCACCCCTACGAGATTATCCAGAAGAACAGTTCACTAAATTGTGGATTGCCATGTTGAAGGGTTCTTTTGGTGATACATGTAGGTTGGCACTAAATCTGAACAGCTGATTTGTTTTGGAAAGGCACTCGACACAAGGGCGACCGGGTCACCGTCCCCATGTCTCTTCAGTTAAGGTCCTCACACACGAAGAGGAGACGAAGAAAAGAAGTGGCACTCATCACGTTTACTCCACCAGCAGATAAGTGGTGTCAATTTCTTTTGACTTTGGAAAAAATAGGATTTGGAGTGTTGAGGAGCACTGCTCCAACATGGGTTAGGCAGAGAAATCACCCCGATCTTTACCCGCCCCAGACTGTGCAGTTTATTTGACAAAATATACTCTCTCTCTGTCTTCTCATACAGAAATATCCATTTGTGAGTGTCTCTAAGTGTTGCCCTCCGTATCTGTTGCGTTGGGGTTTAGTTCCAGTTGTGAGGACAGGTGAAGCTGGTGAAGGTGTTGCTGAAACTCTGGATCTGACTGTGTTGACATCAATGGTGGACACTGATCGTGCAGCAGAGATACTCCAACCCAGCAGAATTCCTGAAGAGTGGACCCTCCCTCTGAGTCTCAGTGGCTCCCCTCCTGCTCCTCCTCCTCCTCCTCCTCCTCCTCCTCCTCCTCCTCCTCTCGTCCCCCTGCAGCATTCCTCCCTGTATTTCCTCCAAGGCCGGGCTGAGACACCAAGAAGAGCTCCACAGTACACACTCGCTGCAACACACTGCCATAAAACAAGATAACAGGAGTCAGGAATGAGCCAAGACAAGAAATAAAGAAAAGATGTTTTTAAAGCTGATTGTGGGCTCATCAAAGACTGACTCTAATGTAACTAATGTAACTAACTAACTAATGTAACTAACTAATGTAGGCCAAACAGGAACACTGGAGTCTCCCGACTCCTGTTAACCTCATTCTGCTAAACGCCTTCAGAGCAGAATGGAGGTGTTCAGACTCAACAACTAACCTGGTAAACTAATGAAGTCACAGAGACACTTCTGCTAATGAGCCAGACACTTTCCCAGTCTGCTAGCTAAACAATAGACTGTCTACTGTATATTAACACCAGCTTATATTAACACTAGCTTATATTAACACTAGCTTATATTAATACTAGCTTATATTAACACTAGCTTATATTAACAGGAGCTTATATTAATACTAGCTTATATTAACACTAGCTTATATTAACAGGAGCTTATATTAACACTAGCTTATATTAACACTAGCTTATATTAACACTATCTTATATTAACACTAGCTTATATTAACACTAGCTTATATTAACACTAGCTTATATTAACACTAGCTTATATTAACACTAGTTTATATTAACACTAGTTTATATTAACACGAGCTTATATTAACACTAGTTTATATTAACACGAGCTTATATTAACACTAGTTTATATTAACACGAGCTTATATTAACACTAGCTTATATTAAAACTAGCTTATATTAAAACTAGTTTATATTAACACTAGCTTATATTAATACTAGCTTATATTAACACTAGCTTATATTAATACTATCTTATATTAACACGAGCTTATATTAATACTATCTTATATTAACACTAGCTTATATTAATACTATCTTATATTAACACTAGCTTATATTAACACTAGCTTATATTAACACTAGCTTATATTAACACTATCTTATATTAACACTAGCTTATATTAATACTATCTTATATTAACACTAGCTTATATTAATACTATCTTATATTAACACTAGCTTATATTAACACTATCTTATATTAACACTAGCTTATATTAATACTATCTTATATTAACACTAGCTTATATTAATACTATCTTATATTAACACTAGCTTATATTAACACTATCTTATATTAACACGAGCTTATATTAATACTATCTTATATTAACACTAGCTTATATTAATACTATCTTATATTAACACTAGCTTATATTAACACTAGCTTATATTAACACTAGCTTATATTAACACTAGCTTATATTAACACTAGCTTATATTAACACTAGCTTATATTAATACTATCTTATATTAACACTAGCTTATATTAACACTAGCTTATATTAACACTAGCTTATATTAACACTAGCTTATATTAACACTAGCTTATATTAACACTAGCTTATATTAACACTAGCTTATATTAACAGGAGCTGGCATTAAAGTTACACAGTAAAAGGCTTTAAAGTGAAGCAGAGAACACATCCGGTGTGTTGCTGCTCTCTACTAACATGAACATGTGCTGAGAAAGGAAGTCAATAACATGTTTATAACTACATAGTGTCGCTTCATAAAGCTATAACATGTTTATAACTACTAGCTACATAGTGTCGCTTCATAAAGCTATAACATGTTTATAACTACTAGCTACATAGTGTCACTTCATAAAGCAATAACATGTTTATAACTACTAGCTACATAGTGTCACTTCATAAAGCTATAACATGTTTATAACTACTAGCTACATAGTGTCCCTTCATAAAGCTATAACATGTTTATAACTACTAGCTACATAGTGTCCCTTCATAAAGCTATAACATGTTTATAACTACTAGCTACATAGTGTCCCTTCATAAAGCTATAACATGTTTATAACTACATAGTGTCGCTTCATAACGCTGCTGTCAGCTCTACATGTCCAGTGTGTGAACTCACCATTGCAAACTGAAACCGAACATTATAACTTTATTAAGAGTTCCTAGAGGATGGCGCAGGCCGAGCAGCACTGGTCCTCGCCGCCCGGGGCCGAGGCATAGTTCATCTGGCGGACTATCTCAGCGAACAGCTCGTCCACGGAGCTCTTGTTCTTGGCTGAAGTCTCCATGAAGGGGCAGTTCCAGTCGTCCGCCAGAGCCTTGCCCTCCCCGGAGGAGACCTCCCGCTCCCCCTCCAGGTCCACCTTGTTCCCCACCAGGATCATCGGGACCCTCTCGTACCTCTTGACCCGGATGATCTGGTCCCTCATGGGCTTGATGTCCTGGAAGCTCTGCTGGTTGACCAGGCTGTAGACCAGGATGAAGCCCTGGCCGTTCTTGATGTACAGGTCCCTCATGGAGGCGAACTGCTCGGTCCCCGCCGTGTCCAGGATCTCCAGCACGGACGGGGACGAGTCCACCTCGATCTCCTTCCGGTAGAAGTCCTCTATCGTGGGGTCGTATTTCTCTATGAAGGATCCCGTCACGAACTGGACGGTCAATGCGGATTTCCCGACCCCTCCGGACCCGAGAACCACTACTTTGTACTCTCTCATGGCTCCTCTCCCGCTGGGTCAGCCCGCTCCCCGGCAGCAGTCGGTCCGGTGTGGTCGGTGATCCGGGGCGTGGCCGTCTGCTGGTCCGTTCAGGGCTGGATTCGGTAGTCCCGGACCCTCCTCAACATCTGTCCTGTGGCATGCTGAGGTCCCGATAAACCAGCCGGTTCTTCTGCAGCTTCCCCCGTTTCCGTTCAAGTCGCCGCTGTGCGCCCGTTTCTCTGCTCGGTAGAGTCAAGCCGGCCCTAACGGGCACCGCCTACTTCCTGTAGGAGATTTCAAAATAAAAGTGTGATCGGCTGATGTGTCACGCAAAGTCCGTCCAGTGAAACCTGAGCTGCTTTCTGTATAAAACACTAAACCTTCATAGGGACTCCTGGAAAATAAACATGTCGACTCTGAAGTGCTATTGGAGGACATTACAACACTTTTTGCAAAATGTTTCATTTATATATTGCATATCGAGGTCAATTGAGTCATTATTATCATTATTATATTTATTATAGTCTCCTTCCCACAGCACCATCACCACTATCTTTTACCTTTAAACTATTTATTATCTTTTTAGACTTTTTATTACATATGCTTAATGTCTGAATGTCTTTTTTAAAGCACTTTATATATGAGAAGCATGCGTAAATTTAGTTGTATACTTTTTTAATACAATGACAATAAAGGAAAGCTTGAATCTTGTATGACTTACTGATTGGTCAGATGCCACAGTGTCTCTATCTGTGGTGTAGAAACCCATATGGTTCTATGAGGAGACTGTTACAGATGTCCGCTCATTAAAAAAATAATGTCCGCTCAAGTTACCAAATATGGTTCTTTACCTATTTTTGATTAACTGTTGCTGATTAACGTATTCTTCTTCGTAATAATAATATTTATGTAATAATTATATTTATGCAATAAGTAAATGGTCTTGAAGGCGATGTATTGGACTTCCGGTGTTGTTCCCGCCAGCTTGACGCCGTGAGCTGTCTGCGCTTCCTGCCCACTCTCAGCACGCAGTCTGCGTCCTACGTCACTCAGTGACGCGCTCAGCGGCCACTTAAAGGTGCAGTGCGGCTGTTATCGCAGTCAGCTCCACTCAGAACCCACGCAGACTGCCACACCTTAGTTTCGACATCTCTGATCCTTGAGCTTACTACTGCTTGACTCACACACTCACACACACACACACACACACACACACACACACACACACACACACACACACACACACACACACACACACACACACACACAACTTACTGGAAAAGGCCAAAGCTCTGCAATGTGTGCACTCAGCTTATTGCTTCAGGCCCAAACACAACACGGTTCTCTTCTCCTCTTAAAAGTTTCCAAAGTTACCAATTAAGTTAAGATGAATTACAAAGAGGAGTGAAGATCCAGAACATTTCAAAATGTAAGGGGCAAACCAAGAGTTAGGGTAATATGTGGATTCCCACAGTTACAATGTTGTTCAAAACAAAAGTATCAGCAGACCTGAACGTCATCACAGAGAAGAGGAAGTGACTCACTGTAAAACTTATTGCTGATGGACCCACATGTGAATCATTGTGGGGCTTTTGTCTTGTAAGTCACCTGCTGATGTTGTTTTCCTGATGCCATCAAGTTTCACATTCATTTAATTTCCTTGTTCACTGACTTGTGACTTTTCTGTCAGCCAGTTCAATACCTGCAGACGCAGCAGGAAATAAAGTTGTTTGTTCTCTTGGTTGTCTTTCAAACTATTCTGATTAAAGTGATGTGTGATTTGTGGTGTAATCTTTAATCCTCGTGATAAATGTCACCGCATTTCTCTATTTCTGTGTTCATCATTACCTCCTCTTGTAGATCGTGGAATAACCACTGTTTCCAATCAATGCCCGTCAGCGCAGCACACTGATGATTAAACCACAGTCGTGACCTCATCACCTCCAGGGATGGCTGGGAAACTCTGCTGGATCGATAGAGTTTTAATTCATCCACCAATCACAACACGTCTCACACCCATGCAGAGCGGTTAGACACATGAATGGGGAAGGAAACCCCTGAGTCAGAGGGCTCCACTGGGACTGTTGAACCTAAAACAATATGTCATAACTTTCACATAAAAAACATTTTCACAAAAACAACAGTCTAAGATGACAGTAGGTGAAACATGTGGACTAGCCCATCATGTGGTCTCTGCAGCCCCCCCTCCCCTTTAACTAACAACCATCCAGCCTGAAGACCCTCGGCCCCATGGGGGGGCTGATGGGACCTGGAGCCTTGTGATCAGTGGGAGGATCAGCCTGAATGTAAAACAGTCACAGTTTGTTTTCACACACCACTGATAATTAGATACACACGTTACTTTATCAATTAATGCTACGCCAAAAGCCCCATGGTGACCATGACAACCAGGACAAAGAGCTGATAATGGTGATGTCACACAGTAGTCCTGGTGTTTAGTTGTCCTGGTGGTTAGTTGTCCTGGTGTTTAGTTGTCCTGGTGGTTAGTTGTCCTGGTGGTTAGTTGTCCTGGTGTTTAGTTGTCCTGGTGTTTAGTTGTCCTGGTGGTTAGTTGTCCTGGTGTTTAGTTGTCCTGGTGTTTAGTTGTCCTGGTGTTTAGTCGTCCTGGTGTTTAGTTGTCCTGGTAGTTAGTTATCCTGGTGTTTAGTTGTCCTGGTGGTTAGTTGTCCTGGTGTTTAGTCGTCCTGGTGTTTAGTTGTCCTGGTGTCTAGTTGTCCTGGTGGTTAGTTGTCCTGGTGTCTAGTTGTCCTGGTGGTTAGTTGTCCTGGTGTTTAGTTGTCCTGGTGTTTAGTTGTCCTGGTGTTTAGTTGTCCTGGTGTTTAGTAGTCCTGGTGTTTAGTTGTCCTGGTGTTTAGTAGTCCTGGTGTTTAGTTGTCCTGGTGTCTAGTTGTCCTGGTGTTTAGTTGTCCTGGTGTTTAGTTGTCCTGGTGGTTAGTAGTCCTGGTGTCTAGTTGTCATGGTGTTTAGTTGTCCTGGTGGTTAGTTGTCCTGGTGGTTAGTTGTCCTGGTGTTTAGTTGTCCTGGTGGTTAGTTGTCATGGTGTTTAGTTGTCCTGGTGGTTAGTTGTCCTGGTGTTTAGTTGTCCTGGTGTCTAGTTGTCCTGGTGTTTAGTTGTCATGGTGTTTAGTTGTCCTGGTGGTTAGTTGTCCTGGTGGTTAGTTGTCCTGGTGTTTAGTTGTCCTGGTGGTTAGTTGTCCTGGTGTTTAGTTGTCCTGGTGGTTAGTTGTCCTGGTGTTTAGTTGTCCTGGTGGTTAGTTGTCCTGGTGTTTAGTTGTCCTGGTGGTTAGTTGTCCTGGTGTTTAGTTGTCCTGGTGGTTAGTTGTCCTGGTGTTTAGTTGTCCTGGTGGTTAGTTGTCCTGGTGTTTAGTTGTCCTGGTGTTTAGTTGTCCTGGTGTTTAGTTGTCCTGGTGGTTAGTTGTCCAGGTGTTTAGTTGTCCTGGTGGTTAGTTGTCCTGGTGGTTAGTTGTCCTGGTGTTTAGTTGTCCTGGTGTTTAGTTGTCCTGGTGTTGAGGCTCTGGTTTGTTTGCTTGTGTCCTAATGTTCCTCTCTCTCTCTCATGCTCACAGTCACATGATCAGAATTAGCTGATAGATAGTTGATGCGATAAGGTTCGTAGCAGTTTGGGCTACTTTCTCGACACACAGATAAGTGATTCAGATTTTTTTTAAGTCTACTTTAACTTTTAACTCCCTCTACTGCAGCTCAGCAAGGTGTCAACTGAAATACAAAAACTTAAAAGTAACTTTCAGACCAACTTTAGAAGATAATCGCTTCATTACGCCACTTCATTAGACTGCTGATTCCTCATATGGAGACTTGTTTGGTGGATGACTTGCACTTTTTTTAGCAACCTGACAATGTAGATTCTGTTTTTGTGTGTCTACCAACCCCTGAGGGAAATATCTGTGTTTTAGTTGTTAAATTATACATTATGTTGTGAAGGTAGATGCTAACTTTCCCTGTCTGGCGTTTGGGGCTCAGCAGCTTGTGTACACTGAGTTTTTGAGCTTTTTCACAGAAACAGCTGCCTACTGCATCAGGAAGCTATTGCAGGCTCAGCTCCCACAAAAAGTAATGCATTGAATCTCATATTCCACTAAAGTTTGTCAATTTATGTAGCATCCAGACGAGGGACACTCTGAGGACAGGAAGGACAGCAGTTGGAGGCAGGAACTGGTCTTTGTGTCCCTTTGGAAACATCTTTACTCTTGTTCTGCTTCAACTTCAACCTAAGATAGAATACCTTAATAAAACTTCTCTAATCCACATATTTAAGCGTTCATGTTATAGCTCATTACCTGCACCGAGGGGCCCGGGCTCTTTGCCCCTGACCTCATACCACTCTCATCTCATATCATCCCAGCATGCTCTAATTGAAACAGCCTGAAATAGCCTGAGGAAGGCTCTGTGTGATCTGCTCAGTACGAGGTGAACGTCTTCAGCAACACAATAAGACATCCAGCGACAGCCTTTAATCCTTCTCCTTGTCCTGTGAGAGTGACAGTAGACTAATTAAAATGTCTGAGACCACTGAGCTAATTAATGGCAGAGATAAGTCCCCTCCAATGTTTTCATCCCTCTGGGACTCAAACAAGTTTCAGGCTGTAAAAAGACTTGTGGCAACATTTTATTACTTGGTTTGGATGCAACGTTTATCGCCCCCTGACCTTGAATTAATTATATTTTCATATTGTATCACCACTCCTGTGTGTGTGTTTTAATTTATGAATGATTCAGATGGTGGGAGTTGCCCATTCATCATTCCAATAGCATCAGAGCACAGTGTAAATAAAAAGCTTGCAGCTATAAAGCCACAGTTATGGCCACAACATGGCCGCGTTCATACATTAGGGCTTTAAAGTGTTACTCATGACACATAATAACTCAGATTAAGGCTGTGGAGGGTTGTTATGTCTCAATCGATTCTTCTTTCTTCTTCTTCAGAGGTTGGTCCCAGCAGCTCCTCTCTCATTGTTACCTCAGCATGTTGTCTCTACAGGTTTCTCCCTTTTAAAGAAAGGGAGAAACTGTTTATTCTTGATCATTGAAATGCTGGTAATATCAGCCAAATGAGCTTTTTGGTGCCCTGGAAACACAAACCCTGTTAAACAGCCAATAAACACAAAATGACAGAAAATAACTTATAAATACTATTTTTAATCAGTCAAATGTTTACGTCTGCATGTTCCTTCTGTATGATAGCCCATGATTTAATTAACCTCAACCATAAATCACATGGAGGATACACTACACACAACCATGTTTGACTTACTAAATGCATTTATTAATACATGGACCATATAACATAAAGCATGAAATTAATTAAACTTAATTAGCTGAACTTTTAAAAGAATAATTTTTGGGCATACATTTGTGCAGATATTCCAGCATTCAAGAGGGAAGACTGGGATGAGTGACAGCTGCTCTGGATCAGACACAAATCAAGTCCATCAGGGTTATGACTTCAACTCAGACCATTCAGTCACCACAATACAAAACACAGATTAAAAGCTAAATATTTTATTGTGGAATTGCAGAACAAGCCGTGGTTCCAGACGTTGGGACCTCCTGAGAGAGTGATGGATCAATCTGTGGAGATGCAGGATTATGATCTAAATGATACATTAGAAATAAAAAGAATCTGCTTCATTGTTTTGTTGTTTTTTCGGACTTATTCCAGCTACAAAGGTTGGGAAGACTGGACCTTTATTTTGTGCAGTGAAGCTAATTGTCCACTGGAGGGCAGCAGACTCACATCAACCTGTCGGTTCACATGTTCAGATGTTGTTCATAACTCAGGTGAGGCAGATTCTCTCCACACTGATGAGACAGAGCTGTGAAATGTGCAGCATATGTGTCATTTTACACAGAAAAACTGGAATGACACATTGAACATTTCTGGGAATTTGCATAAGAAGAAAACACCCACGTGATTGTTTTTTGTTTTGTGTCAGAACATGTTTTATTGCACAACCGTGTAGCCGGATACTACTGTTCCTAAAGAGACATGAATGTGATGATGTTCCTAAAGAGACATGAATATGGTGAAAAATGCAGATGTTGACATCTTGCTGTATGAGAACTCACTATTGTTCAAACTGCAGAAGGAATGAAGACAAAAGTCTGTTGTCTTTAGTCAAACGGCTTTATATTCACCCACAAAGCCAGAACAGTCTGGACAGAAACTGAGAGAGATTGTGACATATACCATTTCTACAAAACAGATTGCAAAATTAATAAAATAAAAAGAAACATGGAGCAAGAGAATAGATGATGTAAGACAAGACAAGAAGAGAAAGAAGAAGTAAATAAAGAGGAAGTGGACAGCGATGGAGAGAAGACACAGGGTCTTTATGCGGCCCACAATGCCAGCCTTCATGTGTGGAATGTGGCCGTCATTAATAATACATACAGTTCTGTTCAGTTCAGTACAGTTGACTGCTGGAGGTTAAAGTTGATGGGCTGAGAGGAACAGCAACTATCATCATCTCACAGAACAGCCTGACATTCTCACTTCCACTGAGGCTGAAGGAGTCTGTGATAATGAGAACGCTGTAAGGAGTGTGTTCTCTTCATGGTTGGAGCTCGTCGGCGCCTCGGGAGGCTGCAGCAGCTCTGAGAATCCTCCGGCAGACGAGAATATTAATATATAATATTAATATATATTCAGTCAGAGCAGACGACATGCTGGAGCGTGATGTCCACGCTCACTGTTGTGGTCGAAGACGAGCGGCACAATCCCAGAAGCAACGTAATTACTGCTGCTGCTAACACAATGGGAGCAATTCATCCATTAAAATAGGAGGTGTGTGTGTGTGTGTGTGTGTGTGTGTGTGTGTCTCTAACCCTCTCCACACTATCTGTGCTAAATAGGAATTGGAATGGCTCCGAGGTCCGCTGGGGGTTTTTTCACCGAAGACCTCGACTCGACTCTAATAACGTGACTGACTGGACTTGGATGACATTTTGGATACAATAATAAGAAATATGTTTGTGTGTTCACATGAGCAGTTTTAGATTGTTTCCTTTGCGGTTAAATCTATACTGGTATAACACCAAATATTGACACTACATTTTCTTGCTTTCAGATAATATGATTGATATCGCTCTCATGTCAAGAAACATTATTTTTAATCTAAGAATAATTATAGAAAATAATGATTGGAAGCAGAGGGAAGCAGCTAGCTTTTGTTTAAAGATGAGAAAAAACCTCTAAGCACCTCTAAAGCTCTTTAATTAATGCAATATATCTAATTTTGTTTAATCCATACTAATACTGAAGTGTAAAAATGATGGCATGGAGGATTATGTGACAAAATTTAAAGACTTTAAGCTGCAACAGCTGAAATAAAAGAAAAGCTGCAGCTTTTGAGAAATAGAACTTCTACTTTGTGCCTGAAGCCTGATTTTTATTCTCACACTTTCAGGCCTTCTGACCCAAGACGGTGTGAAGGTTATGCATGAAAGTTCATTCTTGACTTTGGAAGTAGCAGTTTGACAAAATATTCCCAACTCACTTTTTCACATAGACTTCATTATGAGGATTGCAGGAAAAGTATGGAAAAAGTACAGTAAAACTATCTATATGATATAAAATAAAATACAAATAGTCTTAATAGGAGGACTTTGATTGTGTCATTCTGTCTGAGATTACTTTTATTGTGTTTCAGTATAGTATAATTCACATATAGGTGTAAATTTGTGATTTGACCATCATTAATAAATAGGGGTGCAAAATTAAGAGAATTTTCAAAGTTTGAAACTTTCCAAGGTAATTAACAGGAATTTATGGGAATAAACTGGGAATTTACAAAATTGAAGGTTGGCCCATAACCAGGAATTTAAATATAGTTAATATATCTTAGCATAATCTTGACTAAAACACCCAGATTTCATGCAAGTACACTTCAATATCTCTGCTATTCCTCAATCAGTGTACATAGCTCACTGCTTCCTGAGACCACTTCCTCCATCACATGTTGTTGTTTTTATTTTAAATATTAAAACAAAATTACCCATCTTAACTCCCCATGGAAAGTGTCTGGAAATCCCATTTCCATATGCGTCTGTGTGCCCTGGGCAGAAACACAGAACGATCTTCAGACAATAACAACATTCATCTCCATGCACAACATGCAGCCATTAAATAGTCTTTATCCAAACAATTATCAGACACATTTGAAGCACATATTAACATATAAATAACAGCGCAATCATCCAGTACAACTATAAAATTGCCATTTGTTAAACATTTAAAAACTTGAGTAATGACATTATCAAACCACTTGTATAATAACACTCATCTTTGATTGTTATGGTTAATATTAATTTCTTTTATGTTTCTTTATGAGCCGTGTATATCACTTTCAGGAATCCTGAAACAGAAATCAGCCACCATTCATTTTATTATTCACTGTAGATCAGTGTTATAACACTGGCTCTGTGTGACTGACTTCAGTGGAAACACAGTATAAGTGACTACAGAGAAGGGTCAAAGGTCGCTCCAGACCACAACGACAAACTAGGACTTTCAAATTAATCCATTTTGAGATTTATTTTTTTTAAATAAAAAGTAAAATCTGTCTCCAGTGGTCAGCAGCTCAGACTAGACGAGGACTCAGGGTCAACTCTGACTTCATTTAAAGTGCATCTATCTACATTAATGAGGGAATGACCTTCGACCCTGTCAGCCATAAAACCTTGGACTCCAGCCTCACGCTGCCGTCACCCAACGCTGTCCCAGCTGGATCAATATCTACAATATCTCTGATCAGGTTTATAGTCTGAGATCAGCTACAGGTCCTCCAGCCTGCTGCAGACACAGGAACAGGGTCTCAGTGATCCAGGACCTCAGGCTGACCACAGACACTCAGCTAAGTTTAGCAGGGAATCCAGGACAAGTGGATCAGTTTACACACACACACACACACTCACACACACACACACACACACACACACACACTCACACACACACACACACACACACACACACACACACGTAGAGGGGAATCCCAAACAAGGATCAAAGTAAACTGCAGCCCGTGCAGAAACTGTAGGATCAAGTCAGAATCAGAATCAAGTCATTTACAGGCTGTTATTGGTGCAGTTTCCTCCTAACTGTCAGACTTTAGTTTCCTGAGAGTTTAGAAGGAGTTTTCACAACCGTTTAAACCTGTTATGGTCAGGATCCGTAGTTTCACAATCACAGTATATTCCTCTTTAATGATCCATGCTTTCACTTCATTTAACTGCTTCCCCATCTCACTTCTCTGTCTGACACACTGAGAGACACAACGGCTCTGTTCATCCAGAGGACACACAACATATTACCTGACACCTGACACCTGCACCAGGCAGGAGAGTGTGTGTCCACATGTCTGTGTGTGTGTGTGTGTGTGTGTGTGTGTGTGTGTGTGTTGCCATTCCTCACCTCGCCTCACACACACCATTAATCATTAGGAGCCATTCGGTAGCCACTCCACTCTCACACTGCCACCACTTATAGTCTACACAGACATCTATAAACACACACACACTGACACACACACACACACACACACACTGACACACACACACACACACACACACACACACACACACACACACACACACACACACCACACACACCACACTCACACACACACACAGAAGTGCTAGAATTAATAGGGTGAGGCAGCCAAGCAGGACAGGATAATAGAATCTAAACAAGGAGGCTGAAGGGAGAACAGAGAAGAGGAGAGGAGGAGGAATGGAAGGAGGTGTCTGATCACCAGGAGGAGGTCGGGGAGGAGGAGGTGAATTTATGGAGGAGTGGGAGAGGTCACAAGCAGAACTAGTAACACGGAGTGGGTGTTGGGTTGGAAAAGTACAAATTCATTTTGTCCAGCTGTCTTTCTTTGATTCACTCTCTCTAGATGTGCAGAGGAGCAGCAGTTTAGAGGCAGAATGTTCCGTCAGCTGTTTCTAGAGAGCAGAATGCTGCTGCTGATCATCTCTTTCTCTAACGGATGATGGATGGAGTGGATGGGCAGACTGAGGATGCCTGTGTGTGTGCAGGCTTGTCAATAATTGTGAATACATTTGAGTGGATACTTTAAAAACATAATGAAAATTTAAGGAAATCTGATGTTAAGAAATAAAAAAAGAATTTCTTCCTTGCAGTTATGCATGTATGCTTCTGCAGACAAGTTTAAATCTCTGCCTGTCCAAACTAATATAGCCATGACAGTAGACAACCCTGTTATATATTACAAAATTGAATTATTCACAGACATCTTCAGCCCAGTAAGATATATTCAGTCACCACAGCTTCCAGTTGGGCGCACTAGATTAGTGTCACCAATTCATTGTCTGACTAAATGTGAAATATGATCAGAATCTCCTCTAATGTGATGAAATATGGCCAGAAAAGTGTTTATTGCAGAAACTTGAGATGTTGCGGTTACATTGACTTTTTGGATGCAACATGACATCTTTTCATTATTTGTGTGAAATTTTGTCTTGCAAATTCTTGAGCTACGGTGAAATACACCTTTTGTGAGATCAGATCACAATGACCTTTGACCTCTGACCATTAAAATCTAAATCAGTGGATAAACACTGTTTATAATAGCAATGTTCACATTTCATAACAGTTCTAATTCACTGCTTGATTCATTAGTGAACCAGGGAGTGGTCACACTTTGTTTAGATGTAAAGAGGAAATAATTAGACCTTCCTTTGGTACATTTCACACTCCAAACACACCCAAACCAACAATGCTGCAGCAATAAAACACTGAGAGTCATCTGCAGAGCATGCATGCTGTGTCTCAGTGTATTGATCGATTGCTGATAAGCTCTACCTGGTGGATCATTAACACTCACATGCCAGAACAGGAAGTTCAGCTCCAGAAGCTGCAGAGAGAAGAATCCTGTTTCTACCATCTGCAGCCTGCACACGTACAGTATGTGGAGAGAAAGTGACTAAACAATGGTGGTACAGAAAATTACTTTGAAGTGATTCTCTTTGAAGTAGCTCAATTACTGTTACAAAGGCAGAGTTAAGTGCCAATTAGCACCATGTGTCCGCTTTAAGGGAGATTTACTATCACGGCTTTTTCATGTCAATTTTCAAAGCTGCAGTTGTTAATTAGATTCTAAATGATTTTTTTAAGCCCTTCACTAAAAATGTTTTAAACTTTATCAGATTTGTAATAAAATAAAATAAAAATAAGTTTGAATTAGAGTTATTTGTGATAGAAACATTTCTACTGTTTCATTTTACCAGCAGTAGCAGTCAGTCTGATTTATATATAAATCACAGAGACAAAGGCCGAGCTTAACAGGATGTGATTATTGTTGGTTGTTTTTAATGAATAAAATACGATTTAAAAAAATTAACATTCCCATTCCCCATGTTTCCTAATCCACTGTGATCTCTCACTGAGCACCAGGAAGTAACTCATAGTGTCCCAGTAACTCATAGTGTCCCAGTAACTCATAGTGTCCCAGTAACTCATCAGTGTCCCAGTAACTCATCAGTGTCCCAGTAACTCATAGTGTCCCAGTAACTCATCAGTGTCCCAGTAACTCATAGTGTCCCAGTAACTCATAGTGTCCCAGAGTTAACAGGCTGCAGCTGCACATTCTGTCCAGCTTGTTGCTATTGTGCCAAATCATTATATACAGTATAACTTCAATATACTTTAATTACAGTACACAACAAAACTATTTCACATTACATTCCACATGCAGGAATAAATGTGCATGGCCAGAATCAGAAAAAGGACACTTGGGATATAAACTATGTCAAACTCTTGCCAAACTTAGAGGTTTTGGTCCAGATCACACATTTTACCTCCTGCACCAGATCAGTCACTGGAAACTCTAAAAACTCTAAACTCAGTGAAAAAAAAAAGATGAAACACTTCCTTTTTTAAATTATATTCTGAACTTGAAATAGAGTATAACAACAAACATAATGTATAACAGCAGAACACGTCAATCAGTAAAGATGGTGAATCATCCATGCATGCCATAGATTACTTACATGTTTCTTATTTATCTTCTTAGCATAGAAACATATAAAAGGCTCAGAGAGGATTTTGAGAGTATATATATATATATATATATATATATATATATATATATATATATATATATATATATATATATATATACAGCAGCAGAAGCAGCAGTCAGGACCATAGACTATAGAAATAAGGTCAGGACCCATATTATATTACATAATGCTCCATGCTGCGTGACGCTCTGGATAAAACGTCATAATCACAAAACTCACCATCTATATGTTCACTGGTTTAACTTTATTATAAAGATGTCATATTTGGCTGTTTTGATCACAAAAAGAACGATGATGATGCATATTTTTTATAAATGTAATTTTTCTTTTTGCTAAAATACCACAGTTTTCAAGTAAAGAAACAAATTTATTTTTGTTGAAGTCAGAGTTTGAACAGTATATCTCAACAACATATGCACGGCCTTTAATGTCTTTAACGTGTAATCTACCGTCTGTTTATTTTATTATTATTTATCTATTTGTTTTTGCTTCATTCTTTTCCATTTAATTTCTCCTCTATTTTTTTTGTTTCTATTTTTTGTATTGTTTATTTTTGTGTAACTCGTTTCCACCTCTTTGTAACTGCAATGTCTTGCTGTTTGATATAAATTAATAATAATGAAAAATAAAAAAATAAAAAAACTCATCATCTAAACGCTTCCACTGTGACAGCGAGACGGACGGCACGATGACCTTTCACCTTTTCATCATGTGACATAAAACTAACTGACGTCACTCACATTCATAATAGTTAAATGATAATAGTTAAATGTTCTTGTTAATAAGGGCAACGGACAGGCCTTAAAAATAAAAATAAAAATAAAAATAAAGAAAAGAAAAGAAAAGAAAAGAAAAGATGTAAATCCAGGAGCAGCTGCTTGAGAACCATAACAGCATGTTGCAGCACCAAACATTCTCCAGTAATTTTAGTGTGAATGCTCAGGAAAAGCAATAAAAACATAATTTAAAAAGTCTTGATTGTTTGTGGCTGCAGCTGCTGGTGTGATAAACTAAACACAGACATCTATTGAACATTATGAGTAGTTATGAGTTCTGATGGCCTCACAGTCAGGGAGCAGCTGGATGCAATAACAGCATATAATAAAGGTCTGATCACTGAAAAACAGTAAATAAATATATTTCATATGTTCCAAAAACATTCTAAATATTTCCCTACAGTATAATGATCTGATTCTGGGCACATTACATCTGAACTAGAGGTCTGTAGCTTAAATAGATCCATCATATAAATTCATTTATGACTATTTAAAGAGTCATATATGCATAAATACACATCAGTGAACACTATAGTACAATGCATTATAAACTTGTTCAAAGCTTCTATAGAAACCACATGATAAACATGTATAGTAGAGATTCATCTGTCTGTCAGGTCTAATGACTTATAAATAACTTAAATATAACATGATCAGAGCCTGGGTCTTCTTTTATTGATTATCTGTCTGAAGAAGAGACGCTGTAAATATCATCATGGGAGTAAAATAAATAAATGTAATATATTGGAGCATTATCTGTTGTTGGACTCTACTTCTCCTTCTATAACATATTTAAATTACAAATGACATAAAATTGATGACATGTTGGATTTTTTAAAAATAATCGACTGCAGCAAAAAAATATCAAAAAAATTAAAATTTCTAAGATGTATTGTTTTGTTTTTTTTTCACTTTGAGCTCCGAGAGGTAATGTCATAGTTCTAGCATAGTTTAGCAACATTAATGTGTGTTTGATCGCTGTCAATCAAATCAGATCAAGTTCCCATTTAGTTATTGTCTGTCTGACTGTTCAGCTCTCTATTATCTGTTTTCTATATTTTCTATAGATATCTATTATCTGTTTTCTATATTTTCTATAGATATCTATATCTGTTTTCTATATTTTCTATAGATATCTATTATCTGTTTTCTATATTTTCTATAGATATCTATATCTGTTTTAAACACACGGGTTCTTTGGAGCCCACAGAGCGAGAGACCTGCAGCCAATGAGATCTTCAGCTTCATGCATGGAATCAATTCCTGAGTTTAGTGGTTTCCTTCTAATATTTGAGATCTCCTGAAGAGCATTTTGAGATAATAACAGAGCCATAAACTATGTTTATCAAGCTAAATTGTTAAAGGGTTTCATGAAGTTGTAGCTCAAGCCATGGTTATTATAGTTAACGAAAACTAACAAAATAACGAAAACTAAAATTGAAAAAACATTTTCGTTAACTGAAATAAAAATAAAAACTAGAGTTTTTTCAAAAACGATAACTAACTGAAACTGTATTGTGTGGTAACAAAACTAACTAAAACTAACTGAAAATGTCCTTAGTTTTCGTTTTTGCCAACTTTTTTCATTCATAATTCAGTGTTTCTATTTCAACATGCAGGAACACATGGTGAATATGTTTACTGAGACTGGGATGTTTACACTAGAACCAAAATACAAAACACCAGAACTGTAAGAGTTAATAACCTTATTGGGGCTGAGATGATAAACCAAAGGAAATGAAGGCACATACTCATTACAAAAAAACTAAAACTAACACTAAAACTAATAAAAACTAAACTAAAACTAAGCATTTTCAAAAAATAAAAACTAAACTAAAACTAGCAAACTCACTCTAAAAACTAACTAAAACTAACTGAATTTGAAAACAAAAATTCACAACGAAATTAAAACTAAAACAAATGAAAAATCCAAAACTATTATAACCTTGGCTCAAGCTGTCTAGTGGTCCGTCTTCTAACCCGGAGCTGCAGGAGGAGAAAGACGACTCCTCTCCTTCCTTGGACGGCTGTGTTTGATGTGGCTATGTCTCAATATCTCCATTATTCACCTGCTGTATATATAGATATGCCTACATAACACTCATTGCACAGCTCTTGTTCCATCTCGCTTCAAGCATATTCTCTTCTGTAACACGCTGACATTGTGTGAATACGGAGCCGTGGATGTGATCTGCTGCTACATAAACTTAGTTCTCCAGAGATTCCTCCTGCAGCCTGCAGCAGACTGACGGGTTCCAGCTAATAAAAGCGTTGGACTCTCAGTGGAGTGAACAGCTCATCATCCTTTACTGTAGAATCACAACCTGCAGACCAGCTGCAGGCTAAATGATGCTTAGTTTTTAGTTCCTATTTCATACTTTTTGAACAATATCTTAGTTTTTGAAGTCACGCTTGTCTTCTAAAGCTCTTCTGGTGAGGCCTTTGGTACTCATTTAGTTCTAACTTCATTTTAATGTGGATCTTGTTTCAGAAATGATTGCAAATATTTCTAGAAACTCTAAACTGTTTTCTTTTTGGCTTCATGATGGATTGCCCTTGTTATTAGATTAGCCTTTACATTTCACAGTGTATTTTGACTCCAGACAAAGAGAAACAGCTCCTGGTATAGAATCAGATAGATGAGTCAGGTTTGTTTGTTCCTTTTCAACAAAATCTCTTTATTTTATGATTGTGACCTTGATCCATTAGTCTTCCTCCTTCACTGAGCCTATACATTCTCTATGTATACTGCACAGAACAGCAGATGCTCTTTTATTTTTAGCTTTCATCCTTAACACTTCTTTCTCTTTCTGCTGCAGTATTTTTTGTGCCTACAGCACATTTGGTCAGGCCGTAGTTCAGCCTGTTTGCCTTATCGGGTCCCTCCCGATCCTTTAAAGCAGCGAGCACCTTTTATTTAACCTCAGTTCATTTCAGAGCTCCACTTGCTATCTCATAACTCTTATCAGACAGGCCAGCTCGTCTGGCTCCGTCTCACAACGCTTTTGTCACCTTGCAGCAGCATTTCTGATATCTGTTCTTAAAGGGCAGACTGCCTCAGCTTTACCTTCCAGATCCACTATAAGTCCAAACCGCTTTGAGACTTTCAGACGTCCTGCAGGTCCGGATCAAACCGCTTGATCGGGTCATTGGAAGCCCATTGTACGAAATCAACGACATGAGTTTGTGGGTGTCAGCCAGAAAGCCGATCGTTCAAGTTGATCGATGACGACGCCAAGAAGCGGCAGAAAATCAAGCAGAAGCCAGACGGGAGTGGCTGCAGAGATATTGATCGTAAACCTGATGACAGTGGAAATATGACAGCACACGCTCCCTCTCACACTGTTTCTCCCATCTCATCCTTATATAATATATTATATTATTATATTATATCACACTTCTTATATACAGGCCCAGTCTAATGTTATTGTTACTGGCAGCAGGCCAGGCCATAGGCATGATTCTACAGCAGCTCATAGAGTTCATAATGGTGACAGTCCCCATTCACTCCTATGCTCACATCATCTGTACAGTAACAGAGGAAGAAGTGTTGATGGAGGTCTATATGTTAGATGGAGGTCTATATGTTAGATGGAGGTCTATATGTTAGATGGAGGTCTATATTTAGCTTTAACATGTGCAGAATGTCTGACAACATGATGAACATGGAGTGGTTTCATTGGCTCAGAGCCACCAGAGGGGACGGCGGACATGTTGCCTGAAGACTCTCGTATCAAATCAGTCTCCAGGTTGAGAGCAGCCACGCCCCGGGTCATCGTGATTCTGATTCTATCACTCATGCTCCATGGCAGCATACAGTTTTTATTTTTTTTATCTTGGCAGGATTGTTGTGGGTGCAGACAAACACAACAGGATGGATGGTCATCGTTAGATTATACAATAAAATTAACAATTAAAACAAAAACAATCAGTAATTACTCATATTTTCTTGCTTTTATTAACATATATTTTGCTTTTATGTATTTTTTTCTGCTTTATAAATGTAGTTGCTCTTGTGTTTGTTACAATGCTTATTATTTCATATTAATTTATTAAACTGTGAATTAATGTGGTATAAATAAATCTTATATTTACCTACAGTGGTGGAAAAGGTATTCAGATGCGCTACTTAAGTAAAAGTAGCAAGATTACAATGTAAAAATACTCTTTTATATATGGCACATTAAAAAATGGACTTGTCAGAATTATCAGCAAAATGTATGTAAAGTATGAAAGTCAAAATAAAAAAGCCATTGCTGTTAGCTGTTAGCTGCTGCAGAGGAGCTCATTTTACCCATTATATACAGTCAAGGAAACATTATTAGACCTCCTTGTTTTCATCATTTTCTTGTTCATTTTAATGCTTGGTACAACTAAAGGTACATTTGTTTGGACAGATATAATTATAACAATAAAAATAGCTCATAAGAGTTTAATTAAATAAGAGCTGATATATATATATATAGTTGTTTTTCATGGTTTTCTTGATAATAATCAAAATCATTATCAAAAAAAACATGTAAATGTCCAGATATCAGCTCTTAAATTAAACTCTCATGAGCTATTTTTGTTGTTATAATTATATCTGTCCAAACAAATGAACCTTTAGTTCATAATAATTGTTTCCATGACTGTATAAAGCTGATAGTGTCTGTTCTAAAGGAAACCAGAAGAAGATCTGAGTATAAACACATTGTGTCACATGAACACACACTCGTCTGTGAACTCTATAAAAAGACTTTAGGTGTTATCTGACATTCACACACTGACAATCAGCTTCAGCAGCCAAACGATGACGCTTTAGTCTCGAGCGGCGTCTTCCGTCCAACCTGAGAAAATATTCTTCACACTTGTCTGTATTAACATCCTGTCACTGAGGTGAGATCTATGCTTACCTGCCCACCACTGTTTGGTTTGGAGTCCTGTCTCAAAGGTACACAGCTGCATGGTTTATCATTTTACAAAGTTCAAAATAACGTCCCAAGTATGTCATTACACTGTGACATGACCATATAAGTAGAATAACGCTCCATGCTGGATGCTAGCAGGAGCACTGTGCTGTAAACAAGAGTCACTAAACAAAATATTTGACTCTAACATGTTTACTTCACTGCTACATTTGGAAAACATGAATACCTGGTTGTGTGAGTTCTTTGATAAACTGCATGGTGTAATGTACAAACACTAGCTCTCTCCGGCTCTGCACATCCTCAGCAGAGCAGAGTTTCCACTGAGTACAAAAAAATATAATCAAAAAATCATGCATAATGTGCATCATGCAGTAACATTCTCATGTATCTTGTACATTCTCATCATTTTCTGTTAAGAGAAAAAAAGAGAAGTCAAGTGCAGATGGACGAAACATTCTAAATAATCTAAATCTGCTCGGTAACGCCCCCTGAGCTCCTTATAAGGCCTGCTGGCTAAAAACAGGAAGCTGAGCAGTAAAACCATCAAACTGGTCATCAAAGTTTCAGAAAGTAAACCATACTTTCCAGAGCGTCAATATAGTAAAACATATTTTAATAAAAAACATACACAAACAACACAATATTAAAACATATAATATTTAAATATATGAAGACAATTATCTACTTTTATAATAATCAATTAATGTGTTTATCTTCCTAAAATAGAAAACGTATAGGCTGTTTCCTTGTTTCTGTTTTATTTTACTAGTGCTTGTAGCAAAATAAGAAAACTAAATTGAACTAATAAATTATGGATAAAAACTAAAATAAGGGGACCTTTGTATGATGCTTTCTGCATGAGGCCCAATGTTTATTTAATTATGTAATTTTATTATGCATGTAAAATCGGGAAAGAAGTCCTCATAAAAGGGTTACAGGTTGTTGTCTGATTCACTTTAATGCAGCAGAAACGTGGGAACTTAATTATTGGCTCTTATATTTCCTCATGTGGTTTTTGTCACATGATCAATGGATCCACTAGGTTTTGTTCGACCACACCACTTTGATCAGTTTGTCCCGTGACGGTTTCTATCATGTGTTCCTCTCCAAACACCAGCCTGACATTTGGATCATGTCTGGTTGTTGTGTGGTTAGCGGTGAATAGCAGGGCCTGTGATGGATGTGGTGGTGCCAGCTCCTTCTGTAAATCTCCCTGAACAAAGCAGGCTGACTGTGATTACCCTGCAGGCCTGCCACCAACACTGGCTCTGGTAAAAAACACACTAACTTTCTCCTCCACAGCTGCTTTACTCTTCCTATCGGCTCTTCCTTCTGTCTCTTCCCAGCTTTATTCAAATAGTATTCCCCTGAAGGTGTTAAACGCAGAGAAGAAAAGCCTCTTTCTAATTCTAGAGTCAGAATAAAAGAGAGGAGGATGTGAGTGAAAAGAGGTGAAAGGTGGCTGAGAAAGCAGGGAGGAGATTCTGGCAAGCACCCGACTCTGCAAGTCAAGATTTGACACTCAGGCTCCAAAGCTCTGAGGCTGGCTCGATATGTGCAGGCTGGATCTAACCTTCCTTTCATCTGATCACAGAACACAGGAGATATATATTCTGCACATAAACACATGGACATACATATTAATATAGCTTGGCCCATGTGCATGTCACAGTGTCTCCTTTTGATGATAAAACAGCAGAAATGACCAACAAACAGAAATAACGGCTACAACAGCCACCTACTTGGATAAGGTCTCTGCTGCCTTCAGGCTTCTAACACACACACACACACACACACACACACACACACACACACACACACACACACACACACACACACACAGAGCGAGACACATGTTTGCCAAGTCCAGCTATGCAGTTTTCACCTCAAAGCCAGGAAATCAAAAGCCGTTTGTATTCCTGGTCCTGGTAGTGAAGGGGGGCCCTGAGGTCCTGTCTGCATCAATAACCCAGCTCCATTGTGACGGACACAAAAGCTGTCTTAGGATAAGCCAGGAGAAAAAGGTGCCACTCTTTATTCCGTCCTCGTCCCCTCACTTCCTCCTGGCTTGGTTAAAAAATCAGTCAACAGGAGCGGGAAGAGAGGAGGAGCAGGAGGAGCAGGAGGAGCAGGAGGAGGAGGAGGAGCAGGAGGAGCAGGAGGAGCAGGAGGAGCAGGAGGAGCAGGAGGAGCAGGAGGAGGCCCTAATGTCTCCACATGCAACATGTTTGTTCACTCGTAACAATTCACTAATGTAGCTGAGGACACGAGCAGCTGGAACAAACAAGATGCTACAAGTCATAGATTTAAAATGAGATATCATATTTAAAATAATTAAGTCTGATTTCATTCTCTGACATGTTTTAAATATAAAAATTTATTGACAAAGATACACGTGGCCCCATATATCCTGTACAGGTGATTCAGATCCTCTTGACAATAACTGACCACATTACAGATTTACAAAGGTATTAGCACAGACATCAAACACTACATAGTTCAGGTGAAACACACTGAGAGCTCACAATCATTTCTCCAGAGTGATTACAACAGATGCAAAAGAGAAATGACTTTCTGTCAAAACACGGACACAGTGCAGTATTTACTTTGAGGTATCTCATACAAACAAGTCTTCAATATGTCGTCACCAAGCAGTGATCGAGTGTGTCTGCTCATTTAAAGATGTGATTTTTTCTCTACGCTGCAATAAACATTAGGATAGTTAGAACCTGCTGCAGTTAGTCAGCGTTTCACTGTGTGATACTCATGCACCGAAACGTCTGGATTAGTGAGACTGACGTGAACAAAACAACACCAACTACTGTGGAACGTCACAACATCCTGTACAGCGCACATCAACAACATTCACTGGAGTATCATATACACAAAATACTGTAAGTATTATCTTCTCTTTTTCTGTCAGGAACATGTTAACAAGGAGAGAATAACTGGTAACAGAGCCGCTGTGGACCTTCACCTCAGAGCTGTCAAAATGAAAAACTAGAGACCACATTCCTGGTCCAGTCAGTAATAGATGGAGGGAGAAATGAGGAGTGATAGGTACTCTGAGCAGAGTCTCCAGTCATAGTGCATTATAACGTGTGCACGGCAGCATCCATGCAGCAGTCTCAGCTTCAGTGCATTTACTTTCCCTCTAAAAGCCATCCCAGGTACACTTCCTTAACCACCAGCTCTCACCTGCTTAATGGCTATTGATTAAGCATCAGCTGGTGGCTGGAGGACTCTCACTCCTATTTCCTCCACAACAAATTGATGAACGCCACACTAGAGCTTGTAGTGAAGCCTATTTCCCCCCAGCTCGCCTGGTCATAATGATCATTTTGTCCGAAGTGTAAGCAACACCTACTGCTCGATTAGAAAGAAGAGTGATGGCTCTAACATTTAGAGAACGGGACGATACAGTACGATAGCTTATCAACATGACAGGCTGCAGGCAGGTGATGGTCACCACAGGGTTAATGAGTCTTTCTCCTCCGGCTCTATAAACCAGCAGCCTTCAGTCCACACAGTGCATTTACTTGTTACAAAGTCCAACATGGTTTCTAAAGCTAACAGAGACCCACAGGCGTGCCGGTCCCCGTCACAGCCTCCGGTCCCCGTTCTCCACGTACTCCGCCAGGCTGTTCAGAGCCGTCTCCTCGCTCTTGGACTGCAGGACGTTGTCCCCCTTCCTGGAGGGCTTCTTAGTGGCCCGTGAAAGCTTCCTCCTGAACGTATCTCCAGCCAGGAAGTAAAGAACAGGATCCACACAGCTGTTGAGGCTGGCCAGCCCCCGCGTCACCTGGTAGGTGGCGTAGACGCGGTTGTTGAAGTCACACATGTCGGGGCTCTGGAAGTACAGCCGGGCCCGCATGTTCAGGTTCTTCATCACGTGGAACGGCAGGTAGGACACGGCGAAGACCGCCAGCACGATGATCACCAGGTGGATGGATTTCTGCCGCAGCGGCACGTTGTTCATATCGTTATAGATCAACGACTTGACTATCATGCCGTAGCAACAGAATATGATGATGAAGGGGATGCAGAAACCAAACACAGTCAAAGTCATGCTGTAGATGAAATAACCAGGCAGCTCATCCTCCGTGGTGGTGTCATAACAAGTGGTGGCATTACGCTTTAAGCCGGTCCTGGAGTAATACAGGATGGGGGAGATGGCTATAACCACCACCACCCACACTAACGCGCTGGTAATAACAGCGTTCTTCTTCTTCAGTCTGCCCAGAGACTTGAGCGGGTGCACCACCCCGGTGTACCTGTGGACGCTGATGCAGGTCAGGAACAGAATACTCCCGTAAAGATTCACATGGAATATAAATCGCTGCAGGCGGCACAGAATATCCCCGAATATCCAGTCGGTTTTGTTGAAGTAGTAGAAGATGAGGAAGGGCAGCGAGAGCACGTAGCAGAAGTCAGCCAGCGCCAGGTTGAACATGTAGACGGAGATGCTGCTCCACGGCCTCATGTGGCACACGAACATCCAGATGGCCAGGCTGTTGCCCACCAGCCCCGTGATGAAGACCATGATGTACACAGTGGGCAGGTAGTAGAACTGGAAGCCGGTCTTGGTGAGGGAACATCCTCGGGTGTGATTGTGGAGGTCTGAGACATTCAGCAGGGAGGTCAGGTTCAGGTCTGTGGTCATGGTGTCAGGGGCAGAGGCAGGTCCTGGAGGAGGACACAGTTCATTTTAAAGCTTATATTTGGAACTCAAAAACAATCCTAAACACACAATAATAAGTTAAATATAGCAGGGAGCTGTTGCAACATGCTGTTGCTTTCAATGTAAATGCATTCAGAAGCAGTCGTGCACAGACTCGACGTTTAAGCTCCAAAGTTAATATCGCGGAACGCCTCCATGCAGTCTGATAAACAGTCACACAGCAGAGAGAGACAGACAGACAGAGAGAGACAGAGAGAGACAGACAGAGAGGATTAGAAGCATTACAACACTCACCGCTCACACAGACTTGTATTCCACATTCCTGTAGCTGCACACTTGCAAAGGTTTCAGTCAACACGCTGGATGGGGCGTTCCGAGCTGTCAGGTGTCTCCATTCAGCCCTAAACTGTGTTTCAAAGTTGCGATATCCTTCAGGTTTGCGCTGACACTTGAAGGGGGAAACAGTCCGCCGTGGGTCGGTCACGAGTTCCCCCAGCAGCGGGGAGAGAGACAGCTGCAGGATCTGGCACGGAGCAGAATCACTAGCAGCTCCTCGAGCTGAGGAGGCGCTGCGCTATGGAGAGGGAGGTGCAGCTTCCCTCTCCAAACGCGCTCTTTCTGTCCCGCCCTCCTCTCATTGGACCCTGATCAGATCTGGCCTGCCAGCACGAGCAGGGCAGTGATGTGAAAATATTCTGTAGATAGCCTTTACACATCTGAGCCAGCATAGGATCATGTGTGTTTGGAGTTAAAATGATCTAAATATCACAATATTCTAATCTGGCACATTTAGGATGAACATGACTGTGCAAGACAGCAAAGATATTAGGCTTTAATGCTCATATTTAAGGTTTTTATAATGACATTAATGCAGTTTCAATAACACATTTGAATGGAAACAAGAAATATTAACCAACAAATCACAGTGAGAATAATTACTTTAACATGTTTCTGGAGAGATATAACCTTATATAAATCTTTTAAATGAGAAGTGAGCAGAGCTATAAATAATAATAATAACCTTATGATTATGAGTTTGTCATTGCAATTCAGATTTTGCATCAAATACACTTCCATAATGATGTCAACTATGAAGAGTCATTTATTTATAAAAAATGAGAACAAGGTTAGGACAGAACCATAAATAAATTATAATAAATTACTGTTTTCTACATCAAGATGCTTATTGTGTGTCTCCTAAGAGGTCCAGACAGACAGACAGACAGACAGACAGAGAGACAGACAGACAGACAGACAGACAGACAGAGAGACAGACAGACAGCTGGATGAGTGTGAGACAGCCAAGGACAAAGCCTTCACTGGCAGAGCAGAGCGAGGGGAGATGGTGAGGAATAGAGAAAGGACCGACAGAGAGAGAGAGAGAGAGAGAGAGAGAGAGAGAGAGAGAGAGAGAGAGAGAGGGAGAGAGGGAGAGAGAGAGAGAGAGAGAGAGACAGAGAGAGAGAGAGAGAGAGAGAGAGAGAGAGAGAGAGGGAGAGAGAGAGGGAGAGAGAGAGAGAGAGAGAGAGAGCCAAAGGTTAAGTTAATTATGCTGTGATGCCAAACATCTTAAAAAGAGGAGTTAGCCAAGACGGTAGCAATACTCTAATGGATGTTATTAATGACACAGAGAATAAATGTCCACCATGAGCCTGGAGACGTTATGGTCCATTAGCTGAGGTATGATTTGGTTTCCTTCTGTACCATGAAACATAAACATATAACATATCAGGAGAGCAACGTTTACCTGCATTCTTTAGCATTAGCTGCTACCCCAGCATGTACAAAACAGAAACATATTCAACATATTCAAGTAAAAATTCCAGTCCTTTTACCCAGATTATGCTTCTCCCATGCTAATTTGCACACTAGTTGTGGACGTTTAAACAGTTTTAAAGGCTTGTTGGAGGCATTACTCCACTAACTGGAGGTTCATTATCAGTTCCAGATATCTAACAGTGTTCATGTGCCAACACCAACACACCCAGTGATGAAACACCCCGTGTGGTTCATCTCTGTGAAGTGCCAACACAGCAAATGTGCATCTGTTGGCATGGAGGCCAAGGCTTCAATCAGAGAGAAGATTCTGATTCTGAAACTCATCCGTCAAACTTAGCTGACGAGCACGTTTCACATGCAGCATTTAAAGCATCTGCTTACTTTACTTTTTATATTCTGGCCAAACTGCCTGGTGTGTTGTCATATAAGACAGAAGTGGAATGAAAAGAAAGGCTGTAGTATTTAGAGTCTCAAGGCTGAGAAGAAGAAGAGCCATTACATTTCCTGCCAAGGACCCTTTCCTATTTGGCTCTGACCTCCATTTCTGCCCGAGGCTGACAGGGACAGAGACGTCCTGGGCACGGCTCGACGCTTTCTGCTAAATTAATCTGAATGTTTTCAGCACCAACAATGGAGAGGTCAGTGTTCTCAACCTATTTCATTTCATTTTCACCAGTTTCACCACCAGCAGATCTAATCTCAGTTCTTTCTAGTGTCTTTGTGTGTGCTGATTTCTTACTGTGTGGTATTTATTGCATATTGAACCATGAACACCTGGTTGGAAGGAGGCAAAGAAAAAAAATGCTAAATCCTGTCAGCACTGAGAAAACAACATTTGGGCACAGAACAATAAAAAACTTTATCTTCAAGCAAGGGCTGCAAATGTTACTAAACAAAGTGAGAAAGAAAACAAAGCTGGGGTTGGACAACAGACTTAAAGTCCTAAAGGGAGGCGCTGGTCCCAATATATATATATATATATATATACATCATATACTGGGGTAATGAGCATCATATACTGGGGTATTGTATTGATAATGATCTAGGATGAGGAAGAGTTGGAGGAATCATAATGAACACCATGACACTAATAAAAAGAGATGAATAGGACGTAGAGAAAAGATTATCAGATAACTAATCCAATACAAGAAAAGTGTCATATGTAACCTTGAATAAATAAATCATCTATTAATTAAAAAGTTCCAGCCTTCGTGGCGGTAATGCTCCTTAAAGGGACAGATCAGATATTTTGATGTGGTGTTATGAGGTCTGTATGTAGTCAGTGTATTATAACACTGCCTTATATTACATCACATTATATTATATCATTATACACCCTTAAGTTGGAAAAAAACATTTTTTTTTACCTTTTTCCATAAAATGATTGTGACAATGTGATTAATTCTTGACAGATAAAGGGTATATCTTCTCAAAGCTTCCTCTTTTTCTTTCTCTTTCTCTTTCTCTTTCTCTCTCTTTTTCTCAAAACCATCCTCCAAATACATCACAATGAAAATGAAACCACTATTAACAGACAATTTTGTCTGAAAACAAAATTATTTCACCTTTATGGGCAACCGTGTATAAGACAAGAATTTACTGAAAACGTACACTGACATTTTGTTACAATGTTCTGTAAATGTTCATTAATTTACTTACAAAACTGAACAATATTGGGTTTTAAATCTTGGACTTACACTTTGTTTCTAAAATACAGTAAAATATTCAGTACTTAGCAGACAAAGCTGCTACCAGTTAATTACTGTAAATTTACACCAAGTTGAGCAGCTTCCAGTGGACGGCCAGTCTCCAGCTGGAGGATCAGACGGAGCTAAAAAATGTGCTGCCACTCGCCATAAAACATCATTAAACAAGACGCGACTCAGAGCACAGATGGCAGGTAGTGATAGGTGGAAAATAGGTCAACTTCTTTAAAGTGTACACTGTCAACAGTATCTAGGAAGACTTTAATTGGAGTTTAAGTGTTCAGAGCAGAGAGTTGTCTCATCTTGTTATATTTTACTTACAGTTTGTCAAATGATATTAATCAGATTGTTTAGTCTATGAACACAACCCTGACATTACATAACCAGTCCCAGTTTAACCAGTGGGACCAATACACACACACTTTAAACACAGATCAGGGAGAGTTTATTGAGTTTTGCCTCTTTTCTTGTGCTTCTGCTACATTACAAAATTATTTATTTGTTTATTCATTTATGTATTTTTATTATTATTGTTGTTGTTGTTGCTGATGTTATTCATGTATTTCTCTAAATACCTCATTAACACTGCTGCATGTGGAGCTTTATTGGTGTTTTCTTGCTCTGCTGTGCTGCCTCAGCGCTGGGTGAGTCAGGTGTTTCAGTCAGGACGGATCCAGTCTGGAGCAGCGCTGCCTCACATGCTTCCAGGTGTGAAGTTAGATAAGGACAAAGTTGAAATTGCCTTCTGCAGCTCCCATCCTCACGGATCACTGCGTCCCAGTCCACAGCATCCTCACCACTGCCTCATCTGGTCTCAAGTGAGTAAAAAAAGCAACAACAACAAAAAGAATGCAGTGGGAAGCGTGAGATTACTGCAGACGCGTTAAAACAGGTCATTAGTTGAGAGTTACAGCTGAAATACTTGAACACATTCTTACTTTAACAAGCCCACTGGGTGCTCTTGTTCCTCAGCAGGACTAATAAGGCCCGTTGCTAAACTCTCTAAACTGATTGGACGTACACTCCTGTTGGTGTTCAACCATAATGACAACTGTAAAACACAAGGCGGGAAATCGTGTTTGTCTCGGCTCTGACCTGTATTCTTTCATCGTGCTGCTCTGACAACCCGATCACATCACCGCCAGGACTAACAGTTCCTCCTGCTGGTGTCGTTCTCATTAACTGTGCTGGACCAGGTCTCTGCAGCAGCACTGACTGATGAGAATCAGACCGACGCTGCATCAGCATCCTCACACCAACATGCATCTGTCTCATTAGCAAAATCAAGTTTTACAAATTAGTGGATGTGTAGAAAATGATTTTCCTCGTTGCTGCTACATTCATCATTCTGTCCCTTCATTCATCTCTGTGTTTCCTTTGTCTGCCTTTGTGCACAGCCTGTGTATTTTTTTATATTAAATTCAATGGTTTCTCTATTTTTGCCTCATCCAATTCCATGCCCAGAAGAAGACCACCACACACACACACACACACACACACACACACACACACACACACACACACACACACAGCGTTTGCCTGATTTTGATGAGCATCTCTGCTGGTATTGATCTCTCTTATCAGGCGTCCAACAGACTCGGCTGCAAAATAATGAATTTTTTTTCTGTCACTTCGCATCACGCTACCATTCTGTTTCCTTTTGAAATCTTTCTTTTATGTTCTGCTGCTCTCTCTTCCATTCATCCTTCGTTTCAGATGCACTCTCCCCTGAATCAGCGTCGAGGTGACTTGAATTTAGCATGAGAGCTTTGCCCACATGGAAACTCTCTGCAGCCTGTGTTTTTCTGTGTTTCCAGCCTAAACAACAATTACCACTGAGGGCCTGGGAGAGAGAAATATTTAGCCACATTTCCAGTAATAGCATGTGTGATAGCCTGTCTGACTGGTTCCCTGTGGGACTCCACGCTGCAGTAATGACACTGCAAGGCTCACTTACTATCAACACGATGATCCTGATCACTGAGCATCACCTGTCAAAGATGTTAATGTGTTGGTAGTGAGCGGTGCACATCAGGATTTAGATCACACTGTTGACATATTTTAATCTTGCATATCTGGAATCAAACATAATATTTAGGATAACACATATTTCAGCTCCCTCCCTTTTTGTAAGTTAATGTTAGCCTTACAGGGAATGTGACATTTGGAAGTTGGTTGAAAATAACCGTGCACACTTGATGAATGAACATACCAACAGGCCTAACAGTAATGATCTGTTTAATCCACATGAATATAAACTCATTCTATAACTCATGACTTTTATAAACACGCTAGTGTACACTGTACGACAAAATAAAAACTGCCATGATTCTTCAGTGTGTTTATTCTGTAGGAGATCTGATATCTCCCTCATTTGTTTTCATTGGACTGCTTTGCGATCTTAGAAAGGAACAGTTTACTTAAAGCTGCTATAGTCAATATTTTTATGTCAACACTGGATGAGATGAATACTGTGTGTGAAAGGCGTCGTCACAGTGATGAACAGAGAATTATCACTTCCCTCTGCAGTCCATCACTAAGGAGCATTGAAGCATCTTTCAGCTCATTGTTTTTGGGATTTACGGCCCACAGATCTAATGTTTTGGTTCACTCTTACCACCATCATTAGAATCTCTCCCAGCTGCAGCTGTTTTCAGTAAAAACACTCTGGAGACTAGATATGCTTCCTGCCCTGCACCACAGAGCAGACTGGCAATGTTCAACTAGTGAACACAGCAGAGACTTTAGAGGCAGTTAGAACTAGAATCAGTGGAGATGAAACTGAACTAACCTGAGTAAACTTTGAACATCTGCTAGTGGATCTAGGTTGGTTCTCTCTGATGGCAATAAGTGGTAATTGAACTTTTAGATTTCATCGTCTGTAGTACGGATGGAAGAACCCTGCCAACTCAATTATCTATAACGTTAACGATCAATTCATCGATTAAACGCTGCATGCATACATGGGCAAGATAAAGATATATAAACAGGACTATGCAAAAGGCTGTTTTGATAACGGACACTTTTATTTTGAAAGGAGCAAAAGAGACTTGATCCTGTAATTTGTAAAAACTTAATCAACTGAGATTAAACTCTAAAGATAATGTCAAGGAGTTCAATGTTTTATGTTTTAGCCCCCAAAGAGG
The DNA here is from genome assembly GCF_030273125.1 of Centropristis striata. Classification (NCBI taxonomy): domain Eukaryota; kingdom Metazoa; phylum Chordata; class Actinopteri; order Perciformes; family Serranidae; genus Centropristis; species Centropristis striata. The sequence continues at coordinate 42,796,601 of NC_081520.1, read as the reverse complement.
CATAAGGTTAGTTTTTAACCTAATCTTGCATATTTGAATGTGTTAATAATAAGTAATAATAATAATACTACTATTTTTTGTCTAAATTTAAACCTAGTAATTCATGCTAGCAAGGTTCGATATAGTAAGCTAGTTTTGCTGAAATGAATAGGCTTGTATTTATCAGTGTTTTATAGTTGTTAATTGTTAAACTTTCAGTTTGCAAACTGTAGTTTTATCCAACTTATTAATGTACGGCTGTTCTCAGCTGAACTCATCGCTCGGCTGTTTCAGTTCAGTGAGACCTGATACGCTGTCATAGATAGAAGTAAAAAATACACAGATCAATTAAAAATTCCGCGTGATCGACCAAATTCTTAACGACCATCGATCGATCACCGATTAAATATTAATTATTCCCGTCCCTAATCTGTAGCATTGCTCCGTTCTGTGTTACCCGAACCTTCTGTTGCTCCACCTGTCCTCTGATGGACCAATCACTGCTTGTGGTTTTTCCCAGAAATGTGACTACAGTTGGTGATTCTGTGAATGCAGTCGGCTTCAGGTTGGATCTGTTGTGTGACCTCATTGGGAGATAGACAGTGAGCTAACAGATGTGTGTTTAGAAGAAAATCTTCACAATCATTACTTGAAAAGATGACGTGCCAAATTGTTCAGATAAATGCTGTTAATAAAAGATAAACGGGACATAATGTGACTCTCTAATACGTCATCACAGTGAAGTTTGTGATGATTCCACAACTCTAAAGCTTCATGCTTCCATCCTCCTCCTGATGACTGCAGAGAACCAACATTCACACTGGACGGACCTTGAAAGAAAGGTCAGTGGAGTCAGGTGCACTCTTTAGTTTGCAGTAAACAGCTTGGGTGTGTTCCCACACACACACACACACACACACACACACACACCACACACACATAGAGCCAAAGGTCATTGCTCCCTGGGTTCCTCTGGCTGCTACTGTGATCAACAGGATGAACCTTCTGGCCAGCCAACATGCAGCCTGCTCCATCTTTCTTCTTTTCTTTAAATCTTCCTCCTCCATGCCTTTCCATCACTTTATCTGCATCTCTCACAGCCTCTATCACTCTTCTATCCTAACTGAACCCAAGGTATCATTTACTTCTGCCGCTGCACATTGAGCAACTGACTTTTCTATAATCTGATCAATGCGGCTGAATGTCACAGAGGTTTTCTATCAAGCAGAGAGAAGGTCAGTGTGTGTGCTCTGTGTAAACACCACAGTAATGGAGCTCTGCACTGCCACTCTGACAGACGCTTCCACCGGAGTTATGACTATGTGGCTGATATTTGTGCATTTTTGCAAGGTAACAGTGATGTGAATACTACTCTGATGGTTTTGTCCTAGAGAAGAAGGAAATGTCATGTGAAGTGGTGATGGTTCTGATGATACTACTTTACTAATTCAACTAAGGGATTTACCATCACATGTCCCGTTCCCGCTGCAGCTTCTTCCCAGGAATCACAAACGCCTCATCAGAATCTGTTTATAAATGGTGATGCAGTGAATCAGCCTTTCCATTGAAGAAGGCTAATGACATCCTTTGACCTTAATGTTGAACAGTCCCCACAGTGTGATGGGATGTTACCCATCACAGCCTGATTTGATATATTTCCTTTATTTCTCTCGCTTGTTTACTGGCCTGCATCATTGTTCTTCCTTCACGGCATCCATATAAACTAAATGAGATCCTTCTGGAGCTCAAACAACCAGAGTTGAGTTGATGCCACCAACAGGCTCATTAGAGCCCAACACAGTAAACACACCAGCTCAATAACACACACATGTGCTCAGGACATTACTTTCTGCTGTTATGCACGTATAAACTTACGTGTGAATGGTGGAATGTAACTAAGTGCATTTACTCTATAAAGTTGAGTTTTAATGCAATTTTACACTCCTGCTCTTCCTTTAACAGCCTTATTTACTGTAGATTACAGTTTGCATGTCCTTCCTGTCCAGTGATTAAAGGGGAACAACGCTGGCTGTTTTTCTAGCAGCTTGGTGTCGTTATAGTGTGGTAGTATATGCAGATGAATGGGTTTGGCTTCCCTCCATGTTGCTAGTGACCAGACTAATGAAACAAGCTCCGGGCGCTGGAGAAATGTAGGGAAGCCAAACCTCATTCATCTATACCAGCCACCCTTCAACCACACAAAGACGCCTGAATATAATGAAAGTTTTCTCTTAAACAGTGTGGTAGTAGTACCTTTACTTAAGTAAAGATCTCAATACTTTTTCTACTTCTGAAAACTTTTAAAAAAAATGTATGCTCCACTGCTCACAAAGCATCAGGATTGTCCATTTATATAGTATACATTATAAATACAGGTGGGGGGAAATCGGCCTGCCATTGTTGCTGTTCCTGGTCGTAGCTGGCTCACTTTATATACTGGACATACTCGTATCATATGAAACTAGAAGATTTAAGGAATCTAGAGGCATATAGATTGTATGTTAGGATATTGTGTCTGTGTAAAGTTGTTGAAATAACACCTTAAATTTAGGCAATTTTTTGGGTGTTTCATGGTGATTTTCAAAGCTGTCATGTTCCTGACGTCATGTTATCTCAATGAAAATAGTCTCCTCTTTACATACAGCCTCCCTATTCACAGCTGAGAACTTTCTCTTTCTTCTTCATGTGTGTGCATACAATGAGAAGGAGCTTTTGATACACAAAGATAAATAAACAGCTTGGAAATAATAATTTACATAGGGATGAGAAGAAACAGTGTCAGTTTGATCCCCGTTCCCTCTTTAAATGTAATATTTCCTTTTTCAAAACGTACATATTTACTACAGGTTGTAAGGTTGAGGAGATGTTTCAGAGCGACGGGTTAATTAAGGAAGTGATGCTCTAATGGAGCGTGCTGCTGGAGTAAAGCTATAGAGGGAACAAATGGGTTCGGGGAAAATATAATTCTGGCACAACTTTAAAGGAACAGTTCTCTCCCATATCAAAATAAAAAATATCTGACAATAAGTGCAATCTTTATTGTTTGGTGTGTTTTGTGTATTGAGAGGACATGCTTTAAGTATAAGGAGGTTTGGGTTTCCAAAGATAATACACACAATACACAACAACATTTATATTGGTCTGTTTTCTTTCAGGAAGTGGGGGCAATGGGACCATATGATGTTTGATAGTTCATTGAAAAAGAAAAATCAATATTTACTAAGAGTTGCCAAAAAGCATAAAAATAAGGAAGACTAATCCAACACAATAACTTAATGAGGCTAATACATAAATACAAGGAAACACAGGCAGCTTTAAAAGAATCAGCACTCAGCTGTTTTCAAGCAGTTCAGAGCCGACTTTGGGAAAATTAATACAAATCAGCCTGAGAATGAAGAGAGATGTTTACATGCTTCTCTGTTGAATAAACAGATACGGTTGTTGTCACCCAAGAATATCTTGATAGATTAACTGTGTGTATATATAGACAACAACTATTCCTTCTTGAGAGCATGGAAAATCTAATTTTAGACACGTCATTCTGACCCAGCCCAGTCTCCAGAACAAATGTTGCTGTTCTACGTTGCTGCAACATTAGATCTGTTGAACCTGCTGCAGCTTGATCTCATGACACGCTTGGTCAGCGTTTGAAACACAGGGTTACGATTATGTATTTAAACAAAAACGTTTTGGTTATATATATATAGGCAACAAAAGGTTAAGGTTAGGAAAAATAAAAAATAACTACTTCCGCACATTATTACTGGACACAGGTATGTAGATAGTGTAGAGCATATTTCCAAAATTAAGTTAATTAGCAGGTTAACATTAAAATAGCAACATTGGCTTTTAAGTTGACATGGGACACAAAAAGCGGTGTCATAGGCGAGAGTCTAGTACCCAAACACCCCGACCTCCTTCCTGTGCAGACTCATTATACGATGTCAACAGCATGGTGCATCTCATACAGACGCTAAAGGTGAAAACGTTTCATATTAATGTATCTGAGGTTTGCAGAAACATGAGGGACTGTTCAAATCAATAAATCCTTGGCAAATAAATTATTTTCTATAAAGTACCAATCAAATATTTGAGATAACCTAAGGTATGGCCAACCAGGGACTTATGCCTTTATATTGAACTTTTTCATTCATTCATTCATTCATTATCCTTAACCCATTATTGTTGGTTGGAGCTGATTCCAGGTGCCATTGGGCGAGGCGGGGTACAGGTCGCCAGACTACCGCAGGGCTGACACAAAGAGACAGACAATCACGCTCTCATTCACTCCTACAGGCAGTTCAGAGTCACCAATGCATGTTTGTGGACTGTGGGAGGAAGCCGGAGAACCCGGAGAGAACCCACGCTGACACGGAGAACATGTAACACAGAAGAGCTGCAGCCCGGAGTCGAACCAGCGACCCTCATGCTGTGAGACAGGAGTGCTAACCACCTTTTTCATTTATCTGATCACAATCTCACAAAACTCCACATTTGTCTTCTTTCATTTCGTCCACTGTGTTTCCCTTTAAGAGCAACAGTTTAAACGTAGTTGACAAAACAAGCACATTTTTAAACTGAATTTGCAAGTACGAAGCTGTAAAAACAGACTGAAAGTATGCACTTAACCTGATTTATGAGAGGAGCCCGGTCAAATGGTGAAACATTTCCAAAGTGAACGGTTTTAAGTGTCAAATGTGAGGCATGCAGAGGGATGGATAGCAGGGGAGAGAGGTTGTCTAATGGAAAGGCTTCTCTGTTACACAATAATTTGTTGCCCCACGGCTGGAGACAAGGATGCTGAAATGCTGAGACGCTTAGAGTAAAGTGAGGGTGAAAGAGTCGGGGCTAATGGTTCGCATTAGCTAAAGCTCTTTGTGGAGCTAATACTGACTCATAGACTCAGGAGCTTGGTGAGACATACAGGATGTACATAACGTCCAGGAGAGCTCCTCATCGATCTGCTCTCTGCATCCCTGTAGAGATAAATACCGTTTTTACCAACATAACTGCAGTACGTGCCTGCAGTAGGAAGGAGCTGTAATTGTGTTTGTGTTTCTGTGTGTTTGAGTGTGTGAGTGCCTCAGTGAAAATATCCTATTTTATATGGAATGAGATAAATGAGTAAATGAAAGGTGCCATCTGAATGTATAGCAGCTTACCGCATTAACATTACTGTCCTGTCTATGAACCATAATCAGAACGGCTCTGATTCACTAAACCCTTAATGGAATAAAGCCTGATTACGAAAGACGGGAGCTGAAAAATGAAAGAAAGGGAGAAAAGAGATGAGAAAATGACTTTGTCAAACTTTTCCCATTTGGCGACCAAGCCAGCGTAAAATTGGTGAACATTCAGAGTGGAAAGGGAAGCACGTTGTGCATTTTATGAGCCTTTCTACGAGGTGAAATATGACATACGCTTTGTGTATTTGAGACAAAGAACCCAACGCAGGCAGTAAATCTGGTCTCTTACCGTTGGGCTCGACTGTTTGATGTGTAAACTAGCATGTCTTAACATGAGAGGGTTGGTGCATATTGGCGGGCGAAAGAAAAGAGGGAGAAAGATGCATGATGCAACAAGTTTACACACTTACTCACCCATTATCTGCCTCTCTCTCTCTCTCACACACACACACACACGCACACACACACACACACACACACGCACTGTATTATGCATGCATGCCAACCATGTAACCTAGAACACCTTTACACCTTTACAGCTTCTGAAGAAATGCACATAGCCGATGAACCACATTCCAAAGCTTTCACCCAATTACATGTTATTCTGTTGTAGTTCAGTTTCTTGATTAACTTGTATTTTTGTTGCACACAGAAAAATATAAGCAGTTAATTGTTTAAACCTTATGTTTAAAAGTTTCAGTTCTAGATTGAAATGCTCACATGCAGCCACAAGGCAGATTGCCAATTCAGTCGCGTCTTGAGTCGATGAGTACAAAATAGAAAAAAAAAACATGAAAGGTTTTTCAAGAGTTGCAGTTAGGGGTCTCCCCTTGTCAGACTGCTGCTTATCAATATTCTGTCCCATGACAGGAGAGGGAGAGGAACGGATGAAACACGGGAGGAAGACTTAAAAGGCAGATGAAAGGACAGCACACAGAGAGAAGAGAGATGTGACAACGGGAAGCGTTGTGACAGAGAGAGGGACCAAAGGCTGAATGAATAAAAGAGAAGAAGACTGAATATAGAGCTGAAAACAGAGGGGAAACTGACAGATGTGAAAAAAAGAAAGGAAGCAACAGAGTGTTACATCTGGGAGAGAAGGGAGCGCCAAGACTGAAACAATCCATCCTTTCTTGTTATTGGAGGCAAAGAAAAGGACAGGAAGGCAGCAGTGCACCATGGGAGTTCTGAGGCATTTAATTGGGGATGAAGAGAAGCAGGCTAAGAGCCAGGTTCAAGCTGAGAAGCACTGAGGAAAATAATTTGATGTTAAGGACCAACTGTCAACCAAATCTCACTCATAACATGACACAGGAACTTTCAAGTTCTGTTTCAGAAGTAAGAAAACTCAAAATCACACTGGCAACACAAATGAGTTCAGATCCAGCCTCAGAACAGGAACCTGACTGAGACGCATCAGGATGGACGCTCCAGGGAAGGTAATGTCCGTCTGCCGGTCAGTCCACCACAGAAATAGCTCAACAATATTTGATAGATCATTATGCAGTTTAATGCAGATGCATTGCATGGTGCATTACAATGACGTATGCACTTATCAGATACTGATATCAGATACGAGGCTGATGCTGACTCACATAGTTGAATCGGTGATAATACATATATTAGAATTTTAATTCTTGTTTGAGTTTTGACCCTTTTCGACCCTTCATCCTGCATTCTTTCTAACAGCCAGCAGGGGGCGACTCCACTGGCTGGGAAAAGAAGTCAAGATTGTAAAAGAAGAAAAATGACTCTACTTCTGAATATTAATTTAATAACTCTGTAGATATGTTTTCATGTCTCCAATGCTTTTGCCAAGTCTTCTTGAATACAGCATGATGTTGATTATTTAAATTATGATCCCATTTGGAGTAAAATAGAAGATAAATCATGGCATGTTTTAAGGTTGGGTAGCCTTGTAATTGACACTACCGCAGTGCAAATTTGGTGGAAAGTAGCCACATGGAATCATTGAATCATGGAATCAAAGGGAGGCAAGGCAGGCAGACAATCCAAAGGGAGGCAAGGCAGGCAGACAATCCAAAGGGAGGCAAGGCAGGCAAACAATCCAAAGGGAGGCAAGGCAGGCAGACAATCCAAAGGGAGGCAAGGCAGGCAAAAAATCCAAAGGGAGGCAAGGCAGGCAGACAATCCAAAGGGAGGCAAGGCAGGCAAAAAATCCAAAGGGAGGCAAGGCAGGCAGACAATCCAAAGGGAGGCAAGGCAGGCAGACAATCCAAAGGGAGGCAAGGCAGGCAGACAATCCAAAGAGAGGCAAGGCAGGCAAACAATCCAAAGGGAGGCAAGGCAGGCAGACAATCCAAGGGAGGCAAGGCAGGCAGACAATCCAAAGGGAGGCAAGGCAGGCAGACAATCCAAAGGGAGGCAAGGCAGGCAAACAATCCAAAGGGAGGCAAGGCAGGCAGACAATCCAAAGGGGGGCAAGGCAGAGTCCAAAAACAGGCAAGGGTCAAAACCAAAAAGCACACTAGGAAAACGCTGGAGAGGTACACTGACACTGACAATCTGGCTCTGGGGACACAAAGGGTTTAAATAGAGAGTCAATGAGGAGATGAGACACAGGTGTGTGATTAGGGGGCGGAGCCTCCACCAGGTGGAGCTGGAGCAGCAGAGGAGGGGCAGACTGTGACTGAATGTGTGTGTAGAATGCTCTACATTAGTACATTAGTATGTAATCTACAACCTTGTTTTAGAAAAACAAAACAAAAAACAATCTGATGTAATCGTTTCATTACATTCATTACATGATATTTAATGAACATAAGCCCAAGATCCTTAAGGTTGAACTGATATAAATTGAGTCCATTTTCTTTCAGTCCAGTGAAAGATACTTCCATTGATAAATTACAGTTACAGCAGCTGGCCTGGAGGTGAAGCCATAACTCTGGCTCTTTTTACAGTATCAGTAACAGATTTTACCCTAAAAATGTCTTCAATCATTACTTTCCTTTTCTTAAAGACCCCCAACTGTACGCTGCCACCGCTACTCACTGGATATTGAATAACTTTCTATGTTAACTTTTAGAAGATGAATGTCTTTGTTTTCTCCCCCTTCCCACATTCTTCCCTTTTTACCCCCTCCTACTTTCTCAGGCGCATTAAACCAAAGAACAGAAATGCAACTTTTTTATCTTCCTATTAGATAGCTGTATGGTATGGTGAGCACCATTTTCCAGGCCTAATAAGGTGACAGAAAGGATTACAAGAGGAAGTCAGAGCAACTTCAAACACTCTGCTTCTCTAGTTCATCCACTTGCCTGTTATTTTTGGCTAATTATCATTAGATGTTAAATACAGATAAGTCTAAATATGATGAAGTTGAAAACAGGATCTGGTGCAGCAGCTTCCAGCAGCAGCTCAGACGATCCAGCATCCTGAGCAGCTGTTTGTTCTCGTGTGATAAAGTGTCTGAGTCACAGTGCTATGGAGAATTATTCTCACACGGTTCATGAGAAACTGCCTGCCTCAGGTTGGCTGCCGACATGAATCCACTCAGGCTGAAGGTCACATGGAGCAACATGGTGGTGGGTTGGGCTCAGCAGCAGGAAATAGCTGAGATACTAGACTGACTGGATCTAAATAAAATATAAAGCAAGTCACTGTTTTGCTTTTCCACATTTTGACCTCTAGTGGATTTAACAACAACATTTTAAGTATGTGATGATAGCTTCAATCTGATTAAATCTCATGTGGGGAAGACAAACAGTGCTCCATGCTGTTTGAGGTCAGGGGAAGAAAAAAAAAGAGGAATATAAACATAAAGGAGCCTGCGGCATCACTGGCTGGGATTGCTATCTTTTATATAAATGATAAATATTTCCTGTTTTCTGTTACTGTAAATGTCAGAATGAAGTTAGCTAAACACTGGGAAGTCCGTGTTTCACAAAATGTGGTCTGTGATCTGTTGAAGCAATATTTAAATATTTTGCCAAAAATGCTTATGTGCCATTTTTCCTGGAGTTAAAGAGATGACACGACTGTTATATCAGCGTGTTAAAGAAGCTTTCAGACAGCGAGCAGCAGCAGCATCTGTCACCCTAATGATCCTCCTAATGACCTGATGTTCATCAATAGAGCAGGTTGTATATTAAATTAGAGGAAATTACTAGAAATATGACTGCCGTCAATCTCAACAGCAGTGGAAACAATGGTGTGAGAGTAATTGAAGGGCTTAGTTAGCTTAGCTTAGTTTAACATCAGTATTCTATCATAAACAGAGAGAAACAGCTAACCTGAGTGTCCTAAAGCTGACTTATTAAAGCTGCAGTCACACAAACGGGAATGTAAATTGGTGAATACTGTTCTTCCTTTCTTTGAATGCAACTGTGGTGAACTTTGACCTCGACTAATAACAAACGTGTGTTTGACCTCACCTGTCTGTCAAACGGACAGTTATTAATAAGCAACTGATATTTGTGTGCATCACAACCTGCACTAAACACATCTTTTTACCTGCTGCATCACACTTAATTTCTTATTTGTTGAATTGTTAAAATAAATATATTTTTATCTACCATCTTGAATAGGTGTTATCAGACGTTATTATTCTGATGGTGTTGGTGAGTTGAGGCTAGTAGTGTTGTACAGTTAGACACAGGGCATTGTGCTATATTATGTAATACATTATGGCATCAAGAGGTCCAGAGCTGGGAGTTAAACCTGGAGACCTGTCACTGTTTTTTAGGGGATAACTTGTGGAACTGATTTATGAGAAACCAGTTCTGGGTCTTATTGGTTGAGGGACCTGTGGCCGTGTTTCCATTAGTCCAATCGAATTTTGAAGCGAAATTCTGAAATGTGGCATTAAAGAAAATGCAATTTAGAGACGTTTCAATCAACTGGTTTAGAGATAATAAATAAATCTGCATTAAAGTACTTTCGTCAGAAGATGGCAGTGTAATGTATTGCTGAAAATGTTGGCCACCGATGAGAGAAAATATGTCTTCAGGAATTAGATTCAGTTGGGCAACTTATAATTCTTCTTTCAGGTCAGAGCAGAAACAGCTGATCAGTCATGTAAGTCAAAATGAACTTGTTCTCAGAAAGGATTTCCATCTCCTGTTTAGCACATTAACTATTTTTCGAAAAAGGCAAAAACGACCTCAAGCGATCATAAAAACTTAAATGCAAATTTTTGAAAGTTTTTTCAAATTTTGGTGTTTCCATCAAGCTTTTCTCGTGCAAATCTTGAAAAATGTGCACCGAGATGAATTGAAGGTTGCCCAGCTGGCTCCAGCTTCTTATTGAATGGACAAACCACAAAGAATGGTATCAATCAATTCTCATCTTAATCTCAGCAGGAAATGGTGTTTATTTAATAAAAAAGTGTTTATGTTGAAACATTCCCTTGAGTAAAGCCTGTTAAGAAGCACAATGACGAAGCTGAGTGGATCTTTCTTTTCTCAGGAAAATGGCAGCTACAGAGCAACCACTGGAATAATGAATTGCCTTAGAGTAATGTATGAAGACACATAATGCTGCTGCTAGAGATGAGATCCTAAAACAGTTGAGATAAAACAAGATAGTGAGAGGACTGGAGAGCTAACTGTCTCAGCATCAGAGCCCTCACTCTCCTTAAATCACGGTGAATTAATTACACTGGCGGTGATTCAGGTGCCAACTATCAGGTGCTGATAGCTCAGAGAACAGACTGTTTATGAGCTCAACATGGGGGCAGAGATGGACGAGATAAGGAAGAGCGAGGGAGGAAGAAAGAGAAGAAGTTGATGAGGAAACTCATTAATGAGAGGGATGGATTAAGGGTGTTGCACACACTCACATGAGCCGCATACTGATTTATACTGATTTATACTGATTTATACTGGGTCTACCCTGAAGAGCAGAATTATATTAGAGCTTCCAATAATCTGTCTTTGGGCTGAAGGGTGATCCTCCACCTTTACCCTGCAGGGTTGCCTTGAATCCATTCTCCCTCATGTGACTGTTTCTCCTCCTATCCGTCCACAGAGTCCTGATGGAGTTTAGCCTCCACAGCTGTTACAACACATTTCCTCTTTCTTCCTGTGGGTCTGGAGTCACAGTAGGACCTTTCTTCCTTTCTTCAGTCTTTGTTTCTCTCGTTCTCTTCTCTGCTGCTGCATCCGTCCTCAAATAGCATCACAGTCCAGTAAAGACAACCGGCTGGCTAATTATCTACAGTAAAGGGTTTTGCACGGTATGTTAATAGGACCTACATCTTGCCTTCCATGACCTCCCGTCTCTTTCTTTTATTCCCGTCTTTGTGTGCTATAGGGACATCCTGTCACCATGTGAATGGTGGTCCTTCATCTCTGGCTCCAGCTGGCCTCACTGCCCTCTTTGTATGACCCATATTCTGTTAGCTAAATGCTCTGCCAGTTGTGATGTACCCCATGACTTGTTCAGTAAAATATTCAGTAACTTGTCCCAGACGTCCCGTAGATGCTGAAGGTCCTGACATCAGCATCAGAACGGCCGTCAGGTTCTGATTGTAGTTTGAGTTATTCTGATAAGAAGACAGACAGCCAAGTAACACAAAGTAACACTCAATACAGCTAATGGCAAGCAAAAATGACAGATAATTCGCTTTTTTATTAATGTATAAGTCCTGTGTTAATGACTTTAAATGGGTGTCAGGACATTTATATATATATATATATATATATATATATATATATATATATATATATATATATATGCCAGCCATTGTTTTGTAAACTACCGTTTTTAAGAATCCAGTTTGGTATTTTGTCCATTGCCATCTTATTTTTGTCTGAGCCAGAAGTGAACACATTTGAATGAGGGTTGGTACAAACTTGTGGGGCAGGTACTATAGTTTGGTAAAAAAAAAAAAAAAAAAAGGTGCACTTTACTGTGATATAAAATCGGATGCTAATCTTGGTGACCAAAACAGGCTAATACCAAACTAAACACACAAAGAAAAAATGAACATTCAATTCCTGAGAGTCTCTTTTTTTGAAAAGCGCACAATGAATGAAACATTTTCTAGCAGACTGAAATGTTACAATCAACTTTAATGAACTGAAAACAGAGTGAAAGGGTCAACGCTCTAAGGTGAAAATGCAGTCAACACACCAAATACAGTTCACATTATTTAATGTACACACGCCATCTCCACACATTCAGCTCCATCCTCACTGGCACCCTAAAGCTGACCTGCTTCATTCCAAAAGATTCCAAGCAAAACCAGCGTTTCTGGTTTCTTGTTTCTGGTTTATGCTCCTTGTCCCTGACATGTTTGCTGCAGTATGTTCCATAGTGAGAGCCTTTACATTATAAATATAACACACATACGCCTGACTTTGCAGCAAGCAAAACTTGGCTATCAGCTTAAAATCTTAAAGTTGAAAATGTACAAGCTTACAACCAGCATAAAATGTTGTCATTGAACGTTTCTGCAAACCAGAGATATCTCGGTTAATGTTGTGAATCAAAACTAAAACTACTTGTTTAGGTTTAGGAAAAGATTGAGGTTTGGGTTCATTTAAGTTTCACTTTCCTACTGGACCTGAACGGGACTGGACCTGAACGGGACTGGACCTGAACGGGACCTGAACGGGACTGGACCTGAACGGGACTGGACCTGAGCGGGACTGGACCTGAACGGGACTGGACCTGAACGGGACTGGACCTGAACGGGACTGGACCTGAACGGGACCTGAACGGGACTGGACCTGAACGGGACTGGACCGTCTCCTGAGATGTTTGACTCTCGTTAGACTGCATCAGCTGACATCTGGAGCTCTGCAGCATCAGTGGGAGCTTTTCACTGGAAGCCCTGAGTCTCTTACGTATTCTAAAGGATGCCGAAATATGTTTCATCATATCAGTGTTTCCGTGTTTGGAGAAACGTACAATACCAACGGGTTTTTTTGCCGACTGCTCTGGTGCTTCAGCTTTCCAAGGCTGGCACACACACAAGCTATTACATTAAGGTACAAGGAAGAAAAAAAAAAAAAAAGGTAGCCAAACCTAAATGGAACAAAGGATTCTGTTACATGACTCCATCGAAACCAAATCACAGGCCTGTTACTGTTACTGTTGGTGTTAAACTCTGTGATGGACTGAAGCAGATCAATACCTCTCTCCTTCTCTCCTTCTCTCCTTCTCTCCTTCTCTCCTTCTAGCAGATCACACTAACCTGCTGCTCTCTCCTCCATCAGGAAGAACACTCAGACAATTACAGTAACACAAACACACACACAACACATACACCTGGCTGCACACACACACACACACACACACACACACACTCCCACGTACCCCCTAGAGAGATTGTGTGTTTGCGTGGTGCTCCAGCAGCACTCAGTGAAGTCAAGTGGTGACTCAGCAGACGAGAACAGCGAGACAGCGACGGGTTTCAGTCAAGGTTGGGAAGATGGTGCATAAAAATAATGATGATAGCAAATGATAGCTTTGAAGTAAAGGTGTCAAGGAGCTAGGAGATGATAATCTAAGATGTCTAACTGTTGGATCATCATGCATCAAGCAGGGAATCACTCGTCCATTTCTTTTTCTTTGGGCATAAATCCTGTTAGTCTCTGATCTGTTGTTCATCTTAAAGGAAACACATCATCATCATTTCTGTTGTACCTCCTGCCACATCTAATACTGTGGATTTAAAGACTCACTTCTGCCACCATCACCTCTTCGTTCTTCATTCCAGGTCCTCTGGTTGTTCCTCTCCTTTATTTCCCTCCCTCGCTTCTCATCATTGTCTCCATAAAGAGGTCAGAGCATTAGTCCATCATGTGCTCATAAAAAAGGGAAAGATAAAACCCTTAATTGAACGCCGTCCCTCATGATTGTTTTGTCTGTTTCTATAATTCACAAATAAAAGTGTTACAGTATTTTCCAAGTATTTTCTCCCCTGAGAGAGAATTCATTAAATGACATTTATTGTGTATTAATGGATAGTTACGGCTGAGTTCACGCCGCCGCTGCTTTTTCCTTTTTTACCCACGTGACAACTTGACTGGAGGGAATCTTTTTATACACACACACTCACATTCAGGTTGCTTTGTTGTTTTAAAAGGCCTAATTGAAAAGCTGTGCATGTTGAGGGCAGTGGTAAGTGAGATTCATCACGCGTTATGGACATTCAGTCGTACATCATAGTTTGTGAGGCGGCGACAGAAGCTGCCATTATTGGATCAGCGTTGCTTCATTAAGTCTCCACACGACACAGTCTGCTAACGCCGCTGGACGGAGAGATGGAGGAGGAGGGAGGAGAGGAGGAGGGAGGAGAGGAGGAGAGGAGGAGAGGAGGAGAGTTGGGACAAAAGCTGGAAGGGAAGAAGAGATGGAGGGAAAGAGACAAGGCAGAGGGACGGAGGAGAGGAAACTGCTGAGTGAAACTGTGAAAAAAACAACCCACAGTCATCCACAATTTTCTCTAATTTAAGGTAATTAGATTTTTTCTTCTTTTTTTTCCTCCTCAGACAGATAATCTAACGTAGAAATCAGCAAGTTAGGAAACAATGCATTAGGGATAATGGCCTGCAGCTTCCTGTTAACGCTGGCTTAGTCAACATTTCCACAACAACTGAAGCAAGTGAGCTGGCAGCTCAGAGGAGGATCCATCCAACTATCTGTCCGTCTCCGTCGCCCTGACAACCGTCGCTTTTATTTATTTATTATTATTTATAATCTGTTAGACTGTGGTGAGATGGGAGGAAGCATCAGGGCATCATCTCAACCTGTTCAGATTATTTTATAATGAAAGAAAACATATCAGAAGATGTAATATATCACTGCTCCAGTCAGGACTAACAGGTGACAGCAGATTCCTTCATGGTGACGTCATCACTGGACTCTGAGCCTCAATAGACAAAGAGACGGCGCCACCTGGTGGCTGTGTTCTGTATCACAGCTCTGTTTCCATTAGAACAGGAACTTTACCTGTTTGGTTTCTGAGAGGTTTCTAAAGCTGCTGCAAACCTGACAACACATGCATCGGTCAATCAGTGGTGGAAAGGGCTTAAATATTATTATATATATTATATATATAACATATTCTATGCAATCTGTAACGCAAAATCACTGACTGCACAAAGTGTGTACATGCCTCGACAACATCTCACTGAATTAAATGAGTTCTTAAAAAAAAAGAAACACGCATCTAAATGAAGTCACATTCAGATTTTATCAGCAGATGTTTCCCAGAGAAATGAGGCTCATATATCTCTATCTCAATTAAAATCTTTGCTCCTAATTAGAAGCTTCAGTGGCTAGGACAAATTGATGCATCATGCGGAGAGATATCTAATAGGATTTTAATGAATAACAATATTGATTTGAAGTCACCGAGTGCAATAAAAACATTTAGACTCTATCTGTATAATGTTGTGAGTGTAATTATGAAAGTTACTGCAAATATGCAATAATTACATCTTGTGGTGAAGATGATAAAAAAAGACACGTTAGGTGTTTTCTTTAGCTTTTATTTGACTTGCTATCAAAAGTAATGAAATTCTGAGACATATTCACAAAGTTGGCGAACATTCATGTATTAGAGCATTATTCACGATCAACTGCCTCTAATAGCCTCCAATATAAATTAATAATTGGCTGTTTAATACTGTAATGGGTCTATACAGTAATGCAATAAATATTAACTTTATTCAGCCACAGTGAATCTGTAATAATGAAAACATTTCCTTCCTAAAATGTTGGCTAATTTAGAAGATTACTCATTTATGAGATGATGTTTCAAAGCTTATTGGCTCAGTGTTGAGACATCACTGTTCATTTCTCTGCTTATTAATGATTTGTTTACCAACTAAATCCAGCTTTGGCTGTAGTAATAGTTGGGAAATATGCAGAATCGCTTTCCTGCTCAGAGTTAGATGAGACACAAACAAAAAATATATAAATGAATGAAGTAAATAATAATACACTGCAACATAAAACACAGCATGAAACTAAAACAAATGGAGAGTTTTAAAGTAGACAGTATATATATATATATACATATATATATATGTATATATATATATCGTGTTTTTAAAGCACTTCTCACAGGTCACAATTCTAACTTCTAACAGTTTAAAGATTCAGTAAATCTATAAATATATATATATATATTCAGTAAATATATATATACATATATATATATATATATATATATATATATATATCGTGTTTTTAAAGCACTTCTCACAGATCACACTTCTAACTTCTAACAGTTTAAAGATTCAGATTGAGGAAGATCGTTCCAGAGGGTTTGTGACTAAAACAGCAAAGATGAAAACACCTTTTGTTTTTGATAAAAGTCGTGATCTGAGGATCAGAACTGTAACAGAGCTCAGATATAATATAAGATATTATCAACAGGATCAACAGGAAGCTAACAGAGAGATGTGAGAACAGGAGTCATGTGGGACTGATGGCTAATAAAATGTGAATTATTAATTCAGGATCAAGATCATACATCTAATAACTTCAGAACTAGCCGAGCTCAGAAACACGATGGTCAAAAGTCCTGTCAGATAATCCAGGACTCTTAGAGTTAGACCTTTTATAACTGAGTGAAATGGATCACTCAGCTTCTTGACTTCCAGAGACGAGTCCTGCACATTTCTTTCATCATAAGTTCATCATAACTCTGCAATATTAATATGGATTAAAGAAACAAGAAATAACATAGTTATTTGTGAGCTTTCAATTTTCTTTTCAAATTACATTTTTCAATTCAGCAAGAAAGCAAATAATGAGTATTATCCTAAATGTAGAGCTTTAATAATTGAACAGAACAACCTTATGCTACAGTCCCCAAATATATGAAATACAGAGGTGTAAGTACATTTATTTACATTTCCCTTTTACGACTTTTTAGTAAAATAAAAGCACAACACAATATATTAATTAGCTAAAATGAGCCCTCCGTTGAGACAATTAAAATGCTGCTTTCATTAATTCATCAACAATAATAATCCAATAATATATTTGGAATGTATATATAAAAAACTGAGTGAATCCATTCTGCATAATGAGTACTTTTACTTTTGATACTTTAAGTCCATTTTGATGCTGATACTTCTAGTAAGTTTTGAATGCAGTACTTTTACTTTAGTGGATCTGAGTACTTTAACTGATGAAATAACACACATTAAACCAATTATTTTTCAGTTCATTTGTACATTTTTATTACATTTTTTATTCATAACAGCAAGAATCAAATATAGCAATGCGGGCCCCTTGAAAAAATGTGTCATGAACTTTTTTCTCTTAAGCACACAAACAGGTTGTATTAGATACATTCATGACTTCAGTTATCACATGATATTGTAGTTAATAAAACCCAAACAAACAGTTTCCCACCTCGATTCAATTTCTGGTTTCTTTGACACATTGCATTCTGATGAGATTATATTTTATGGCTTTAGACAATCAGAGGGTTTTTTATTCTCAGCCGGTTCTTTTCAGAGGAGGAGGACGGTTTGACACATGACACAATCTTTCAGGGGCCCGAGCAGGAAAACAAGCAGAAACAAACTGCAGCAGAAGACAGAATACATCATATTAGCACTACGAGCAGAAAAAACAAACAGGAAACGAAAAAAAGTTCAGTTTACATCATATCATAAATGTAAGCATGCGTGCTTGTAGGAGATGAGAGATGACGGAGATGATCAGGACACAAACTAACCACTGAATGACCAAACCACACCAACAGTATTTCAATCTGAAATGATCTTAAACTCTGCCTGATGTTGAACTACTTCCTGTTTGGTCAGTTTCATCTACTAGAAGCACAGCTTACTAAACAGAAAGAACAGACTTATAGCTATGGTGTTTGTGTTGCATGTACTCTCCAAGTGTAACACTTTAGTGAGTATATTCTCAGGAATCTTTTTTTTTTAAATAAACCACTATTCTATTTTTGTATTTTTTATATATATTTTATTCCATTACATTGATAGAATATTGTATACTGTAAATACATCTTTCTGTGTAACATGTTTGCTTATTCAATATTACTGTTGTGATTTTTTTAACGGTATATGTATTTCCTTTAACATGCATTCCTCTCTGAGTAAAGTAAGGAGACAGGACGTGTTGTGATTGGTTGGGCCTGGGAGGGCGTGGCCATGACACACAGACCTGTCTAACGGCAGGTTAGGGGACCAGACGAACCCAGCAGGCCTTACTGGAGGCTAATGGACGCCTCCTCCGGAAGTTACCTGGCAAACTACAAGCTGCTGACAAAAAAGAAGAGCAACACTTGGCCTTTTCTGAAACGGGTCGGAGTGAGAACTCAGGGCCCTTTTGATGCAAGCAATTTTGTTCAGCCTTTCATAAGATTTTTTTATGTTATCCTAGCAAAATTCCTTGTCATGATAGACATTATTTTTTTATTCAAAATAAGATCTCAATATACATGATTCTCTCTTTTTTGACTATGTACAGAAGTGCAAAAAAGTCAACCTTTATCACCTTTATCGCCTCCAGACCCCCCCCCCCCCTGTTGTTGAGACGAGTGTCGGGACTCGGCTCCTCCTCGCCGCGGTCACATGACCTCACCGTGGTCACATGACCCCGCCGCGGTCACATGACCCCGCCGCGGTCACATGACCTCGCCGCGGTCACATGACCCCGCCGCGGTCACATGACCCGCCAGCGACGCCCCGAAAAGTGATCAAATATGCAGCTTGTTTTCCAACATGGCCCAATTTCCAGGGAGAGTAAAAATATTAAAACAATAGTTACTATTTGAAATGGATACAGTAGAAAATAACATCTTTACTCTAAACATCTAAGAACTAGATTTTTATAATAGTCTTTTTTTTCTTATATGACTAGTTACAAACCTTACAATCGTTAAAATATTACTTGGTTATCGGCGCTGGTTGCCACAGTGACAACTTAGCCTCTCTGTTCTAATGTTTCATCACTGTTAGATACTCATATAAAACATCTTTGTTCAAAGAACACAAAAAGACTAGAGAAATGAACAATATGCATACAGTTCAACAATATGCATAACGTAGAAAATATTGAGTTTACAATCATAATCATACTAAAATTAACATTACATGGAATTTCAGGAAACTGTGCATGAGGAACACACAAACACACACTTTTTTTAACCTTATATTCATTATAAGAAAGATAAATATAATGAGAAAAACCAAAAATCCGAACTAAATATCAAAATATCATCCAAACAAAATAAAGTAAAACACTCCTCATCTAAAGAAAAAAACACAAAAGAGTTAAGAAAACACTGACAAAAAAGTGACAATTACATAGTGCTCTGTGTGTGAGTTAATATGGCGTCGATTAGGCAACTGGATGGTTCAGAATGGCGTGTTGCATTGTGCTGACCCGATGGTACATTCTAAGGCTTTGGATGAGTAATACAATCGTTTATATTCTTGCCACGTTCCCTGTACTATCCACCGATTAAATATGCCTGAAGAACACCAGAACACAACAAAAACAAAGAGTTCTAGAGATCTACTCTAAACACCCCGTCCTACTGTCCCACACATTTTAAAAATGTCTACCCACGATATCTAGGAACAGTGACACAAAAAGACTTTGGCTGACTATCTGAAAATAGCTCTCAGGTAGACGTATTTAACAAATATTCTTAAATATGTCAGACTATATATACACTACACTGAATCTACGTCGACAAATCTGCCTTAAAATATGCATAATCATACAAATAAAAACAAGTCAGGTCATACAAATCCATCACAAGTCGCAACATGGATTTAGACTTCTGTCTCACAGCAGTTTGGATACCAACTGGTCGGCCTGTTGTTTCAAAGCTATTCATGGTAACATCTGTTGTTTCAAAGCTATTCATGGTAACATGGTGGTTATTAGAGGGTCTTTGGCCAAGACCCCATATACAACTCATCATCATACAGACTCAGTGATCATGGAGAGATCTGAGTCAGCAGAGATCCATCACTTCCTGTCTGAACAACTGACATCAAGAAGAAGAAGGAAACAAAGTAATTCATTCAGTAGATTTGAGGAAAGCAGACAATGATTCATCTAATCAGCAGGTGGCGCTATAGGGAGTCACATCATGGGACCACATGCTGTCCAAGAGAAACAGACGTATTAAAGGGAATCTTTGACTTGATCTGCTTTAATTCTGCTTTAATTCCATTCATCTGTTGTTTTCTAGATGTATGGCACTTTCCAGGGCTGCCTGCCAGGTTAATGTGCTTCAGAGATAGAAAGGTAGGCTACAAAGGTTTGAAAGACACCTCACAGACATTCAGTTGCTATTTTGCCTCTGAGTGATTTCCCTTTAACAAAATAAAATCGTAAACTAAAATCATTGTGCATGCATATTGTATGTGATTCAGTCAGATCATTCGTTTATTTTACCTCAAATGAAAAACAAGGTGCACCTTTGTGTAAACAAATGAACACATTGAGGTCAAAGACCACCAACCCATAAAGAAACAAACAGCACGAGTCATGGTTCCTGCTCGATGGACGTACCAATCCAGTCGGTTATTTTTTTGGACGACTGCTCCACTCGTTACCTCATTAACATTCAGAGTGTTCCGGTGAATAAAGGTAAGTGGCCTCCACAGAGCGAAAGGCAGTCTATAATGCAAATGATGTTCTTTTCTCTTGTTGTGTTGTAGTGTGCATGACTTTCACATGAAAACAATCCTAACAAACTGTGCCTCCTATGTTAACATGCAGATTTATCCCTTTTATCCTTTTGCTCTTGGTGTTACAGGCTGAAGGGTGACTGGACTCCAGCGTGCTCCGCTTCACCTGGAACACAGAAAACAGACGTGAAGGAAGAGGACAACGCTGAGTTTAGACTTTTCTTCTTTTATTGCCGTGAAATCGGACAATCAGGGCTGAATGTCAAAAATGGATGATTTTATAAATTATTATTATTATTTTTTATTGAGTTATGTGAAATGTACGGTGGCCCTGAGAGCTCCCAGCGCTGCAACATAAGAAAACACAAATACACAAAACACAAGCAGACTGAGAAAACATCTTCATCTATCTGACAACACAAGCAAATAAACACAACACAATAAGAAAAGGTGCTGAATGCTGCACTAGTGTTGTCAGATTGATGAAGATGTTTTCTCAGTCTGCTTGTGTTTTGTGTATTTGCGTGTGTTTTCTCGTGTTGCAGCGCTGGGAGCTTTTTTAAGTCAAAGGTCAATGTTTTTCAGATTCTTGCTTGTTTCCACTGGATAACTTGTGTCCATAAAACTTGCCAAGGAGCTTGTGTTCTTGCATATTTGTCTTTTTGTCAGCAGGATTTTGGAAAAACTGCCGGCCTGATTTTCATCAAACATGCTGGAAGTGTGTAGCATGAGCCAAGGAAGAAGCTATTAATTATTGAAGCGTATATGAATTAAACAGTGGATACACAAATATAGTTTCACTTTTGTTCACATTGTGAGATTCATGTCCTGTTTGATCTGAAAAATGAGTTCCTGATCATACCTCAGGCTCTTTGTTGTCATGCAAATACTGGAAACAGCTACTGATGACTTGTTAAAGACTCTGAACAATTAAATATAACTGAAGAAATAAAAATAAAACTTCTTGGAGGGGTTCTGTGCTCTCCAAGTGCTATCAAGTCTTTTTCACATAATAGTTTTTGTGCCAACAAACTGTGGAATAAAGTCCATCAGTCTGCAGACTGAGCCCTGCTTTAGATGATCACCTTATATTATATAATGATGTATGACTTGTTACCTTTCCACAGAGCCAGCCAGCTGCTTCCACCTGTTTACAGGCCTCATGCTAAGCTAAGCTAAGCTAAGCTATGCTAACTCTTGGCAAAACATGCATATTTCACAAAACATCTACTTCTTTAAGTTCTGCATTTCTTGAATACAGTAGGCAGTAGAGATGGTGCAAAAAGAAATACATTAAACACATTCAAATGAAATAACAATAATAATAATACTTCTTATTATTGTTATTGTTAAGCTAAAAGACACCAGAGTTCTGCAGCTGTTTGGGTAGATGGTGTGAGTGTGTGTGAGATGCTGCAGTACATACTGTTCTGGTTGAGACTCCTACATCTGGGTCACATACTTGTGACTAGTCAGATGGTCTGCAGATATTATTGGAATCTGATTGAGAGGGGGAATAAGAGAGACAGAGGGAGGGAGGGGGGGAGGGAAAGACAGAAATAAGTAAACAGGGAGGCAGAAGGTGAAATGAGGACAAACAGCACTTGAACCTAAACTGATAATAAAGGTAAGCATTGTAAATAATCACAGCATCAGCTGCTCTGAACAGCTAGCAGAGATCAGAGAAGAGCTCCATTCATGCATCTTTCATTAGGAGGCTCATGGGAATCACAAGATTAAAAATACAACAACTAACAGACAGTGAAAAGTCAGAAATCAAAGAGAGGAGAGGAGCAAACCTGATTGGCTGTTGCGGTTGCAAAGGGAACACTTGTGGCAGATGTGGTGGCTGCAGACACAGTGGCTGGATTAGCACCGTGCATCATGGGAACTGGAGGCAAAGATCACAGGCAGTTCAACCAGAGCAGGTTAAAGCTTTTTAATGGCAAAACTACATCTGTGTGTCCGTCTATAGAACGCTATGAGAAAATCTGCTGCTGTAATCAAATCTATCTTCTAGTGATCTTTACTGTTCTTTATAGTGATTGCGCCCTGCGCTCTTCGGGTCAACTTCTCTTAGAGGTCCCGAGGACACGGCTTAAACAGTGGGGCCATCGGTCTTTTGCCGTCGCTGCTCCAAGGCTGTGGAACAAACTGCCCCCTGACATTCGTTTCACTTCTGATCTCAGCCTTTTTAAATCAAAGTTGAAGACCCACTTTTTTAGGTTGGCATTTAATTCTGCCAACTCTGTTTCTTAGGTCTACTCATTTTGTTTGTACCTTTCTATGTATGGCTATTGTCTATGGCTCGTACTACCTTGCAGCACTGCAGCACTTTTATTTTGTACTTATATGTTATACATGTGTTATGTATTGTTTTTATGGATTTCCTGTGAAGCACTTTGGGTACCTTCTGGCTACTGTAAAGGGCTATACAAATAAACTTGATTTGATTTGATTTGATTTGATTACTCTGATGATGAAGGAAGAAAAAGAAACATTAAATCATTTTTGAGTTTTTTTTTGTTTTTCATCTGGCATCACAATGAATAGGCTAGTTAATTTACTGTTGTTTTATCTCCTTTAAAAGGAAAATGATCATTAATTATGATCATAATGCAAAACATATCTGACAGCAACAACTACAACATCGACCACTGGTTCCATTATGGATAATAACTCCTGCTGTTTATAAGGTGTGTATAACCAACAGTATGCTGAGGTTATAGAGGTTATAGTATAACTCCTGCTGTTTATAAGGTGTATAACAACAGTTATATACTGAGGTTATAGAGGTTATAGTATAATGAAGCGAGGCTCAGGGATTTGAACTGCAACAAGCATGAGGTGACAGACAGATCTGTGGCAAAGCAGAAAGAGGTTCATTCCAAACCACAGAGAATAAAACACATGACTTCAAAATCAAATGACACAATTAAAAACTAAATTTACAGTTCACATTTTACCAGCCTGGCCTAAAAGCCATGTTGGGTTCATGTCAAAGTCTAAATTCACAGAATGGAGAATGTGCTCACATCATGTGGTGAGTTGAATGACAGTGAGTGGCTCAAAGGTAATCAGTAAGGAAAGCTGGCACCTACCAACACTTGTTGCAGGTGTCATGCACAATATCGAGCCTGCCCATCATGCATTGCAACAGGGAGTGGAGTGAATAGGGAGGAAAGAAATCAAGAAAAACCCATTACAAGTGTTATAAAGTCAGACATATTGGATTTAAACGGGATATGAACAAACTGTGCAGCACATATGATCACCTGCTTGCTTTATTACATTATTATTACAATGGTTATACAGCTGATTATCTATAACTTGTTATTAGTCATCATTCACATCACAGTTACTGCAGCGACACATATAAAGCTCTATTATCGCTCCATTCACTGGAATCAAACACTAATAGAGGAGCATTCTCCTAACAGCTGTTTGTGGTAGTTTTGAATGACCTGCTTTCAGAGTCCTCATAATGTATTACCGTGGCCTGACAGTCCGATAGCGGGGACATATGAGACAGATGAGAATACGGGACACAGTGGACTGAGAGGAGCACGACAACAAGGGACTCATTTAAATGATGTCATTGTAGCAAATACAAAAAAAATGTTTCAATGCAATGTGAATTTACTAAGTGGATGTATTAAGCTCATATACATGCATGCATAATGTCTTTAAAACTAAACTTAAATGAATAACTGACTTCTGACACCTTCACCATGCTGGACATACAAGTGCAGTTTAGTTCATGCAAGTGTTGCCACCAACAACATCACACAGAATCATTCAGCCATCCACTGCTGAGGCCAAACAGAATCACTAGTGTAAGAGTTAACTGTGATTTAACAGCCAACATGATGGATCAGCCACCAACAGGTGAAAGAGTTAAAGAGGTCCATTACCTGATGGTATGAAGGCAGCCTGCTGCTGGAACTGCATGTTGGCCAGGGCCTGTTGGTACTGGAAGATGCCAGCATTGAACATGGTGGTGGCACCGTTGGCTTTTTCAAGTGCAGGTCTCTTTGGTAAAGGAGGCAAGACAGGAGGGAGCCCCTGGAGAGGGGACAACACCAAAATAAAGGGATGGGAGTGAGGGGAACCAAAGGATGGTAGCAGTGACATTCAGGACAGAGAGAAGAAAGAACTTCATTAGAAGATAAAGTCGCCTTTTAAAACAGCTTCTACAAACAAGCAAGCAGTGGCTCACTACTCTGTCAGAGGACGGCTAGTGGTGCTAGCTGGACGGCTAGTGGTGCTAGCTGGACGGCTAGTGGTGCTAGCTGCACGGCTAGCTGGATAAACTCTGCTCACACCGTATGATCACACAATCCATCTGTCTGTAACTAATCATAATGAAGCTATGATGCTAGTTATTGGTTGTTGGACCATCAACAGAATGATAGTTAGGGAAAGCTGCACTGCCAGCTCCATGATAATAATAATACACTATAAGCCATGTTAAGACACCTCTTCAACAGTTACACATGCAATATGGGAAGTGACAGTTTCATGCAGAGACTATCTTATTAGAAACTAAAATATTACATCTTCATGCCACCAAGTATTTGCTGCTGAGTTGCACTGAAGGAGATGAACCGATTCATGGCAGTGGAAATGGTAAAGACTGGAAAAAATGTAAAAAAATTTTTTTTGGGCCTCGATGTTTTAAGTCAAGATTCATATGGTGTGAATCTGTGTTTTATGAAAAAGAAATAATAAAACTAAGTTGTCCAATCAGTTCATCAGCCCTCAGTGTTTCCTCGTTACATTTAAACTGTGTCAGGTTTCTCTAGAACATCACAGCTACATGCCAAGCTAAAAGGTGAAAGTTATAGTACCAGGTCAAAAGTTGCGTCGAGGGGTCGCTTCAGTGATTTGACAGCCGACTGAGTCTTAATTAGCAGGCAGAGCACATGATGGCAATGGGCCAATGGGGTTCAAGCGCATTAACATAAACCAGCAAGCGAAGGTGCATCATGGGGCAGCAGTGCAGTGTGGGTTGGTGAGGAAAAAAAACAAACAAAAAAACAAACAAACAAATAAAAACAAATCATTGGAATGCAATATACAACAATAACAAGACTAGGGCATGCACATTAATGGCTGTAGGGTTACTGAAGAGAATTATGGCCTCAACAAAGTTTATCTCAGATAAAATTATGATTCATGAACTATAACGCTGAGTGTAATGAACTTCTGGTCCAGAAAGGAGGAGAAGCCGATTAATGAAATGTGTTAAATTCAAATTTAAGGCAATCCTGGATTATAGTTCAGACATACGTACACTGTGAATATCATGTCATATAATATTTATGATCCTGTGGCAACTGTTGCCCTGAAACTGAACTGCTATAATGATTGGTTAGACTTTACCCTACTGCTGATCCCAGACCAGTTTTCAACCCAACTGAGAAAAAAAAGCTACAACTGCACGACCATCATCTCTATAGGACTCTTCACAAGGTCAGATTATAATGACACAATTATTGTGGCCAAAAGAATTCATGGTAACATTATTACCGTAATATCTATAAATAAATAAGAAAAAAATACTGTTATCAGTCAAATTCATTTTGTTTATTGTGTTTTTTTGTTCTTTTTCAAATTAATTATGCCTAAAATATAGAAGGTGGAGAAAGAGTTTGATTTAAAAGGTGCTGGATCTTTCCACAATATTTTCAACATTTCATTTTTTAAGTATGATTGTATGCCTCAATATCATTATACAATGACCATCATTAAGAATTATGAACAACCTGTTATATAGTCACAATTATAATATATTTATGATATATTATCTGCCATTAACCAGTTAAGATGGCTGAATTTGATTAATTCTGTTTTTATCTATGTTTACACACCCTCAAAACTTTATTGCTGTCTCTCATATTCTTTGTTTGAACACCTTGAATCTACATAATAAGAATTGGTTAAAAGAGGCAGATAAGACTATTAAGTCAAATCTGTGGCCACATTGTAAACATTACATTCTCACCACTGATAGACATTAAAAGATGCCATACAAGCTTATATTAATCTACTTATGATATTTAAAAAGAGAAAGGGTCAGATATTAGAGACACTATTTCTCCAGTGTGGTGTGATCTTATTATGCCTAATTTGGCTTAAACGTAAAGGTTACCTGAAATCAAGCTTACCCTCTTTACTGGAATACCTGCTGCATCGAGTCATCTACAGAATTTGGCTGAGCAATAACTCACTGTGACCTTTCATAGGAAATGATCACTGCATTACAGGAACAAGGTTGACATTAACAGCAGTCTTCACAGTGTTTATACCTATATGCATACCTGCTGACTGCAAACAACAGCAAAATATACAAAGCAGCAACCAAAGAGGAGCAGGAGGAGGGGCAGTCACATACTAGCATGATGCTACAGCTAGCTGCTAACAAAGCACACATCAACTCTGTCTTCTGAGTGGCTACTGGGTCAGAGCTGGAGAGAGGAGGAGAGGAGGGATGTGTTCTGGGAGGTTAAAGGGTAGAAAAGACTTCAACATGTAACAAACTGGGAGTTTAAGGACCACTATGATGGTTGCAGTATCCTGTAAACGCTGAAGTGTAGAAAGTGATTTGTTTTGAGAAATCAAGGCTGGTTAGATTTCTGTAATATGAGCTCTGATGGTTACTGTCAGTAATTCCTCTGGCTCTCAGGGCTGCAGGATATTAGAGGATGCTTCGTACATTAAATAAAGATAAATGTTCTTGAGTCCTTGTCTGTGCTGCGTTGTGAGGACGGTACCTACCATGGCTGCAGCAGCTGCAGCCTGGTTGACTTGGTGTTGGGCGGCTTTGATCTTGGCCTGCAGGTGAGCCGGAGGGTGGAAGTACTTGCACTTCTCCCTGGAGCAGCGGCCCTTGATGTAGTCCATGCACACGGTGACGGTGTTGTCGTTGGTGTCGATCATGGTGCTGTCTGACGGGTGGGCGAAGCGGCAGTCGTTCTCCCCGCGGGTGCAGTTCCCGCGCTGGTACTCCCGACACACCTGCAGCACACAGATACACCAGCAAACACACCTTTTACTGCTTTTATTTTGTTTACCTGATGAAAATATCACAAGCATAAAACACACACATAATTGCACAGGAACATTATGAAGTTACTGTTCGCTTTACTTCAGATTTGATGAAGTAATCAATCTGTTCAGCCATTTCAGAACTTGACAATCACTTTACCAGACAGAGCTAACCAATCTTAGTGACAGGCTCGGCCATTACTGCTGATTGATACGCAGAACAGACCGTAACCAGCGTTTACAGACTCATCAATCACACAACATTTATCCATTATTCAAATGAGCTGTGTTGTTGTTCTTCCTCAGAGAGACAGAAGGGGGCAGCATCTGCTGAACAGCTGGGAACTGATTGCCTCAGCCTGAATGTAGTGGCTCAACGAGGCTCATGGGAAATATGAGGCTGGTTCCCCTCAAGGGAGCTGCAGCTGACGTAACCAACAGCCCACGCAAACACACACACACACACACACACACACACACACACAGACATATACTCACAAAAGGTGGGTGCACGTATAAATTACGAGGCAACATTTTTTTTCCCCAGAAGTAATTTTTGACACTTAAATGGCTGAGCAATAACTTAAGCTCTGTGTTGGAGCAGCGGCAGCCCGCTGAGTCTGAGTCCTGTCCTCCTCCAGATGAAATGTAATTTCATGGTGCGTTGTATCGATCTATCAGTTATTGTAACAGAACAAGCCATTTACCAAATGTCTGTTTACCAGTCTCTCTGTCTGCATGCATAAAGGATTTGATTTGTGGGGAAACGCTGGCAGACAAAAGGCCACCAGCAGCGTAATCTAGAAACGAACCCTGCCGTCTCCTGTCCTGACAGCTCATCATGGCCAATCACCGATCTGAGAGAGATGGCAGGACTCTCTCTCTCTGTTTGTCTCTTCTTTCTCTCACGAACCTCTCTCACGCACTCACACAGTCACATCTGAATGAACGTCTGCACTGCAAGCACACATTAATTCCCCACCACTGCCACCATCGCCAGTCTGCTACTGGTCTTATTTAAAAGAGAGAGAGAGACAGAGAGAGAGAGAGAGGCTGCCTTGTTGTCAGGCAGATGTTGGAGAGGAGGGTGAGGGAGGGAGAGAGGGAGAGAGAGGGAAATGTAAGAGTGGTTGATGAATAAAGAGTAAAGGACAGACAGATGGGGATCAAGGAGACAGAGTGAGTCTGGGATGGAAAAAAAAAGAATTAGAGGTGAAAGCGAAGACTAAATGGAAGCAATTTGATGTTCCTGCAGCAGGTGTGGATCAGTGTGTTTGTAACAGTGGTTAATCATGCATTAGGGAGAGCTCACCCACTGGAAGTGCTTAGTTGTGCAAACAAATAAAGGGCCTGTTAATCATATTTCTGTCCCCATGGTAACTGTCCCTTTGAGCCATTTACATCACCATGGTTTCAGGTAAGCAACATATGATTTTATGCACGCTCAAAGACTGCAGCATACTCCATGAGAGACAGAGAAGAGAGACTGCCGGAAACTATTTCTGGGGGAAACAGTCTGGAGGATTGTCTTCTAAAATAGGAATTTCTTTCAGCCTCAAGGAAACAGCCTGTAACATATCTGCTCCCTGGTATGTGTGTTGGTCCACAGAATTCCAGCAAAGTTTATTTTGAACGACACACACTAGAAACTAAAATATGTCTGGCCCTTTTCTCTGAGATATTTTTAGCAAACCTAGTTCCTGACAAATTAGGCTAGGACATGAATCCTCCCATCAAGAAGCTCAGAGAGGCTGAGCTCCTGCTGACCACTGGGTCCAAACGTCTTCAAGGAGAAAACGGACGATTTCCCCGAATTACTCCTCATTATTACATCTGGCTGATGCATATTACATATTACACCTGTTTGTCTCTTGACTGGACTTACAGGATGACCTCACCCAGTCTGAATAAAGACTTGTATCTTCTATCTAACAACTTTTTGCCTGTAATCCCCTCCACCGCTACGACTGTTTCTATTATCTGTGTCTCCCTGATGACCAACAGGTCTCCTCATTGATCTCCTCTCTCCTCCTCCATCTCCTTTTCCTGTCATTGAGCCGTTCTCTCTCTCTGCATGTCATCCACTCGTTCCTGGGCCCAGAGACTTCCTCAGCCTCCCTCCCATTAATTAGCCGGCTACCCAGCGTTACGTTTGAAATGTAACCTTGCTAACGTTCCCGCACGCCTCCTGCCTGCCTCCAACGATTTCCCCATTATTCTGCTGCTGTGTTTCCTGGGTGGGGCTGCATAATGGATGAGATTGACTTACTGTCCAATTAATGATTATCTGAACACAGCTAGAGGAGCGGCACTCATCAGGTTCCAAATGACTGATCGCCTTCACAGAAGAATTAAAGATTTTTCTGGAAATGACTCCCTGATACAGTATATATAAGTTGAGCTGGTGTCTCCTGCCTGCTGACGGAGGAACGCAGCATCGACAACACTGCTGTTTGTAGAGACGCTCTCATTAACGTCTCTTTCTCTTTGCTTAAGTCTGGGTAATGACTGTATTATGGTAATGGGATGTAGTTACTGTAACAGAAACTGTGTACCAGATACATAATTAAAGTCTACAAACAGAAGCTGTTGAGGCAAGACTTTCCAACCCGAGCCTTTAATATTCAAATAGGCACAGCCCACATTTCAAAGTCCAATCTGTTTGCATAGCTGAGCAACAGAACATCAGTGAGCCAGTGTGTACCAGAGTTTTGTTAATCTGCCTTTTAATCTGTGACTGATATGAAAGTGAAAAAATAATTATGCAAATCCCCTCATCTGCGTGGTGTGTGTTTATCCTTCCTGCGTCTGAGTGTGAATGTGTGTGTTGCTCACCTCCAGTCTGTCCGTCCTCATGAGTTTCTGAGCGGCGGCAGCAGCAGCAGCTGGTACGGGGACGTTGGGGTTGCTGGTGACCAGTACGGGGCCACTGGGCAGGATGTCAGCAGGCATCAGGCCGGGCGACACCGGGCCAAGGTACGGGTTAAACGCTGCCGCCGCTGCTGCAGCAGCGTTTACATTGGTGGCAAGGCTGGGTGTGACTGAAAACATGGGCTGTGGGGACACGAGAGACTTGGTCAAAAATAGAGCAAAACTATTTCACTCAGATATAAAAATGTTGAACATTTCATCATATATATAAAAAGTATAATGCCATCTCTCCTCACTTCTACTCAGATTAAAGATATATGACATGTGGAATAAGAGATCAGGCAGAGGCCATGAACTGTGTGTGGAGGCAAAGAAGACATTGAAATCAGACAATTATTGCTTCTAGATGTGAGGAAAACACTGTGTCTCCTTTAATGGCTGCTTGTCTTTTGAGATAACACATAAAAGAGGTTTAGACTGTGTTTGGTGTCACCCACTCCCCACATGGATCACATGGATCACATGGATCACATGGATCACATGGATCATATGGAATCACACGCTTCACACACCATCACACACACATAGACACATAGACACATAGGCACATAGGGGAATAAGGCTAAGGGAAGTCAAGCTGTGTGTGTGTGTGTGTGTGTGTTGTACTGTAAAAACATGTACTGCCTGTTTGTGCTTGACTGGAGTTTGAGAGACACATAGTGGAGAGGGAGGCTAAGGATGCTAGCTGACGTAGCGCCGTGCTAGCTTCCTGCACGTTCCTGACCTCAGCCAGTCGGAGGATTCTCCTGAGCTGCTGCCAACACGACACACTGAGTAATAGAGCAGCAGCAGCCAGGCTGGACAGCTACATTCCTCCCTAAAACCCTCCTTGCTGCTCTGCGATGACTCAGAAAATCAGGAAAAATGGCGTGGACTTTCTAATTCTTTAGTGCTCCCCTCTGGAATGTCTGGAGAATGATGTCCTATCAAGGGAAGAGATCCGTCATCTCAAGGTGCTCGGATATCAGTTTGCAGCTCAAGGTGGTGTGATGTCACTGAAGACTCATCAGGCTGTTAAAATGCAGTGATGTCATGCTGCAAAAAGTTGCTAATGGCCTTCCTGGAATGTCGATTCACTTAGCATTGAATTGTTTCCAACAGTGATAGGACGATGCAGATTCCTGCCATAAACCACAACCGCAGCAGATTGAAAACAGTTATGTTAAACTCATCATATTTACACAGCAGGAAGAGAAAAACATCTCTGCTGCTCCTGTCAGCAGCTTGTCCTGCTGGACTGATGTGGTGTTTGTCATAAAATCTTTTTCTGAATCCAAATTAGAAAAGTATGTCATACAAATAAGCAGTGCATGTACATCCATGTATTGGTTTAGATCAAAGGTGACTTTTCTACATCACACAAAAATGTTTTAAATATGACATAAAAAGCACTGTAATCACCTAGATGCTGTGATATGCTAAGTAATGGTATGTTTTGTTTTTCTCCACCGTTTGTAACTGTTTCTGCTCTAGGAGGCTGAAACTTGTCAAGGAGGTCAAGCCTTTGTATGTTTTTGCATGAATACGAATGCATGGAGGCATGTTTTTACTGTCTGTCGTCACTGTGATGATAAATTGTGCTTTTATATAACAAGCTTTAGCAAAACTTTAGTCAGAGGCAATTCAGGAGAAATGTGCAGAATGTCAACACAACTTTATCTGTACTGCAGTTTAAAAACAAAGTCACAAGGTGCTTTATGGTGATTGAACATTTTAATATTTCAGGG
This sequence comes from Centropristis striata, assembly GCF_030273125.1. Classification (NCBI taxonomy): domain Eukaryota; kingdom Metazoa; phylum Chordata; class Actinopteri; order Perciformes; family Serranidae; genus Centropristis; species Centropristis striata. The sequence goes on along the minus strand of NC_081520.1, from coordinate 42,764,117 downwards.
TTACAAATGTTAAAAATGGGAAAAAAGAATTAAAGTAAAAAAAGAATGGTAATATGATCAGAAATCAAATTGTGAAATGAACAAATAAAATGTAAAATAGAATTTAGAACTTAATAATTGAAACTTAACATGAGATGATGCAACTTTTGCTGAATAGTATTTAAAGGTGAATGTAATGAAACACAATCAGAGAAGAATGATGAGGTCACAAACTAATGATGTCACTGCACAGCTTTATGGATATAAAGTTTGTAAACATCAGCTAAATGTAGCTTAATAATTTAACTCTTTGTTTGTAAGAAGGCAACCATAATATTTAATCTTTAAAAATGACAGTCATCAAAGATTTTGTCTTAAAAACGTTGATTTAGTTGACTGATTTGTACCAAACAAGTGGGCACACTCTAAACACACATCTATTTACAGATGTTTTTACTGATTCCTCTTCACTGTCTGCACCAAACAAGTGAACCAAAGTGAGTGAGTGAGTGAGTGAACGGTAGTGTAGATAGATATAATTGTAATGCTGTCCGCTGACGTTGACTCTGTAATAAAAAGCATCAGCGTACAGCTCAGACAGCTGTAATGGACCCTAATTACTTCACCCTCTGCACGGTTCCATGCGTGAAATGAAAGCACTCTCCCACGCTCACGGAGGGAGGGAGGACAGCTACAGACAAAAAAAGTGAGAGCAGCAGATATAATTTGGTAGAGATCCTGCATGGGGCAGGAAACTAAGCTAGGACTCAAGGGAGGATGGAGGAAGAGTCTGATTCCTTGAAAGGAGAGAAGCGTCTCAGCCTTTGTTCCCTCTGAACAACATGGCTCTGTTTCCTCTTTGTAGTGAGCTCTAAAGCATCTCTGCTATCTCCTCCACTTTACCTACCTGTCTTTACTCTGTTCATTTATCTCTTCCTGCTTCTCTCCTTCCTCCCTTTCTTCTTCTGCTGTGTCCTTCTCTGTCAGCCTGTCTTCTCCTCCTCTCCTCCTCTCTCTCTCCGTGACATAAACAGAAAGGGAAGGCTTTGCAGTCGAGGAGATCTATTGCTTCTTTAAACCCTTTCATGGTTCCCTCTGTTCCTCTCAATGGGCTCCTCACCCAGCCTCTCCCAGATCAGGTGATAAGCCATCGGCAGAGTGTGTGTGTGTGTGTGTGTGTGTGTGTGTGTGTGTGAGCGTCCGAGCATGCAGCATCTGAAGCTCTTTGAATAGTCTGAGACAAATTCACTCCACTGCTCTCACTTAAACATAAAGGGACGAGAGAAGACAGAGGAATTACTTCAAGCCTGACTGGCAGCTCTCATTGACTGTGCTGGTCTCATGGATCTGCTGGAAGGATTCATTGAACTGGCTGACTGGAGCTCTGACCATCACCTTGAAGATCCTTGGAGCATGCAGCTCGGTCTCAGTCATTAGCTGCTGGTGTGTGTGTGTGTGTGTGTGTGTGTTTGCATCATAGTACATAACTTTATTTATCACTGCTAAACTAAATGTACTCCCGTAATGATGGTAAGAATTTAGTGTCTGGTGTTTGGAAATATATGGCATATAAATGGCCCATAAAGTAGGAATAACTTCAGCCAAAGTCCTCCGTTAATTATGGTTTCATTTTCATTGTGATGTGTCTGGAAGAAGTTGATTAATAAAGTTTTGAAAAGATATTCACTTTATCTGTTTAGAATAAATCACATTGTCTTTATGAGCAACCGTGTATTTTGGTGAATGATTAATGATTTAAGTCATTTTTCAAGCGAAATACCTAAATTCTCTATTTTCTCAAAGTTTTGCTGCTTTTCTCGTATTATATTATTTTATATTGAATATATTTTGGTTTTAGACTGTTGGACGGCTGAGGATTTCACCTTAGGCTCTAAAATTGCTTTTTTTCACTATTTTTTGACATTTCATAGACCAAACAATTAATCAAGAAAGTAATTTCCAGATGAATCAATCATTAGAATAATTGCGAGTTGCAGCCATAAATGAACCTACGGGATAATTTGACAATCAATCCAAAGTCCTCTCCTCCTGATAGTTTTTTCCCCAGAGCTGATTTAAAATACCTCACTGTGTCTGTCAGTGGCTGAAGTCTGCACACTGAGCTTATAAAAGTTGTTTCTTGGTTGTTGTTTTTTTGGTCAAGACTACACTCCAATTAACCAGCCTTGTTAATTCTTAGCCAGCTAACACAGTTGGAGGATAAACTTTGTAATTCTGAGAACACAGAGTCAAAATCACGATCAGCATTTTTATAACAGGTTGACCATATGATTGTTCTCATGTTGACTGGCACGATTAAGCTTCTTACCTTTAACTGTTTCAATGTGATGAACCCAGATCTCTCATAAAGCATGCTACAGGCTCTCTCACACAGCTTAAACTGCAAAACTAATTCTCAGAAACCTATCAGAATAAAAGAGTTCGGGATTAAATTTGACTTTAAATGAAAAATTACCGTTTTTCTTGTTAAAAACAGAACATTTTAGTGAAATTTTTCACTTTTGCTGCTAGAATCACAAACTAAATTTGTATTTATTCTCTTTTTAATGCTTTAATTTTATTCTGGAGTCTATTTTATCATATTCAGATATTCAGCTGTTGTTATAATGGAGCCCCAGGGAACACTGTTTCTGGCATTGAGAGAACATTCAAACATGCAGGTCACATGACAGCCTCTGGCTCAATGAGACTCACGCCCACATTATTGTTATTTATTTTACCAACTCTGACATGGACTCTGTATCTCTGTGTGGAGGAACTTATTGTAATCTGTATGTGTTTATGTTGATGTGGCTGTATGTTTCTCTCACCACAGGCTGCAGCTGCGTGCCGGGCATCATGGCGTTGGCCAGCTGCATCTGCTGGGCCAGCATGGCCATGTTCTTCTGCTGGATCAGGTTGTTCCTCCCGTTGATCTCCAGCTGCGTCTTTAGGTGGGGCGGAGGGTGGAGGTACTTACAGTTCTCCCTGGAGCAGCGGCCCTGCAGGAAGGAGAGAGGAGGAGAGAGAGATGGAGAGAGGAGAATCAGAATAGTTTCCTTTAACTGCTGCTAATGCAAAGCGTTAATGAGCCTTGACTCCAGTTTCTGCCCTCTGGTTTAGCAGCAGTGACCTAACATCCTGACATCTGGCCAGCTGCTGCTGTCGTAAAGAAGAGCGATCACTTCGGCTTTCTTTCCCTTTCCCTTTCCTTTCTTTGACCTGAGCTGCTCTGACTACCTTCCTACTGTCTACAGGCCCATCGAGAGACACATTAGTTTCAAGAGCGCAGATAAAGAGGATTAGCCGTCTATCTTCTCCTGCTAACAGATTATAATATTCAAAGTGAGAGAAAAGAAGGATGAGAGAATGATACTCTGTCCCAATGATGCTGTGTAGACATTTCATTAACCGTTCATCTATTAATCATCTCCATGCAACCTCAGAGATCCTTTAAAAATCCTGTTGGTCCATGCTTGTACAGGAGTATCTCAATAAACTAGAATAACTAGAAAAGTTCATTTATGTCAGTAATTCAATTAAAAAAGTGGAAATAACACATTATATAGATCCATTACACACAGAATGAAACATTTCATGTCTTAATGTATTTCATTTATTCTAATTATAATGATTATGGCTTACATTTAATGAAGACCTAAAATTCAGTGTCTCAAAAAAATTGAATATTACAAAAGACCATTTTTAAAAAGTATGTATAATATGGAAATGTTGTCCTCTGAAAAGTATGAACATCTATATGACTCAGTACTTGGTTGGGGCTATTTGACTTGAACTATTAGAAATGGACTTTTCCATCATACTCTAATTTATTGAGATGTTCCTGTAATAAACTAACTAAAGCTCAGAGGTAATCTATGTGATCTGCCATCTTGCTGACTCTGTTATATTTCATTGTGCATCGTGCCCTCTGTTGATGACACACCCTTAAATATAATATCTTTACTCTAGCTCTAAATAAATAAAATAGCTCTAAACCTCTGGTTCACTAGATAGCACCAATGTTCCAAGGATCCTGAAGGGAACCTGTTCCCTAAAGCTCATTTAGTGGAAAGGGGGTATAAAAGAAATCCATCAAATTCTCACATTTAAGAATCTGAAACTGAAAAATGTTTGATTGATGTGATTAGTTTTCCAATAGATCAAATCATCGATAGCTCAGTGCTCTAACATATGAAGTCCAAATGGTCAGGAATATGTCTCTTTGTATAACAGTTGCTAAGGAAAAATAAAGACAGGAAATTAAAAGGAAAGAAAATGAAAAGACAACAAGCTTTCCACCTGAACTGCTGTTACACTGTTGCTCTTCCTCCAGAGGAACTGAATCAGGAATTTCAATCCTCAAAGCCTCACACTGTCCTGCTGCTCTATCCTCCTCCTCTATCCTCTATCCTCTATCCTCTATCCTCTATCCTCTCTCCTCTATCCCCTATCCTCTATCCTCTCTCCTCTATCCTCTATCCCCTATCCCCTCTCCTCTCTCCTCTATCCTCTATCCTCTCTCCTCTATCCTCTCTCCTCTATCCTCTCTCCTCTATCCTCTATCCTCTATCCTCTATCCTCTCTCCTCTATCCCCTATCCTCTATCCTCTCTCCTCTATCCTCTATCCCCTATCCTCTCTCCTCTATCCTCTCTCCTCTATCCTCTATCCCCTATCCTCTCTCCTCTATCCTCTCTCCTCTCTCCTCTATCCTCTATCCTCTATCCTCTCTCCTCTATCCTCTATCCCCTATCCTCTATCCTCTCTCCTCTATCCTCTATCCCCTATCCTCTCTCCTCTATCCTCTATCCTCTCTCCTCTATCCTCTATCCTCTATCCTCTCTCCTCTATCCCCTATCCTCTCTCCTCTCTCCTCTATCCTCTATCCTCTATCCTCTCTCCTCTATCCTCTATCCCCTATCCTCTCTCCTCTATCCTCTATCCTCTATCCTCTATCCTCTATCCTCTATCCTCTATCCCCTATCCTCTATCCTCTCTCCTCTATCCCCTATCCTCTCTCCTCTATCCTCTCTCCTCTCTCCTCTATCCTCTATCCTCTCTCCTCTATCCTCTATCCTCTATCCTCTCTCCTCTATCCTCTCTCCTCTCTCCTCTATCCTCTCTCCTCTATCCTCTCTCCTCTCTCCTCTATCCTCTATCCTCTATCCTCGACCTCTGAGCCGTCCCGCTTGCTGCTGGATGTTTTACATGGCCCACTGAATCATTATTGATCTCCTCCAAATTGAGATGAATGACTAGTGTGTCAATATTTTACATCATTTGAGAAGCGAACGGGCTGAGAACTGATGCTGGATCGATGTGTGATTGGAGACTTCTGGGACAATAAACATAAACACATGATGGCTCTTTATGTGATATTCTGCTGGCGTCTATAGGCAGCCAGTGATTATATTCATCCAGCAGCCGGCAGCCCGAGGGAGAAGGAGGGAATGTAATTTACACTCTCATAATGCCTGCTCCACTGAACACTCCCCCGGATAGGTGTAATATTTAAGATATCTCCTCCTCTTCCTCCTTCTCCTTCATCCCCTCCTGCCTCCTTCCCCTATACGTCTCCAGCCCCATGCTGATATTTGTTCTCTCATCATGAATACAGAGCAGCGGAGGTGCTGCTGGGATCTGAACATGTATGTAGCTCACTCTGCCTTTGTCGCTTTCACTCTTTTTCTCCTCTCGCCTCAATCTCCCCATCAACATGCATCCTCCCTCCGTCTCCTCCATCACTCTTTTATATAAATCTATTTCCAGGGGAACAGCTCCACAGTAGCACCTCCCATGGGGAATTACAGGTTGGCTGTCCTGCTCCTGCTTATCTGGTGAGATTACCTGCTGCCCACTATGACACCTGCGTTCACAAGCTAACACATCCACTCCCCACTCCTCCTCCCTCCTCCCTCCTCCTCCTCTTTTCTCGTCTCGCTCTATCTCTCCATCTCTTCCTTTTATTTCCTCGTTCATCCTGTTCTGCCTAGCGACAGCAGGAAAGATTTGTTTGAATTGGAGAGCAGCACAATGTCAAGAGTTCTTCCAGCGTTTCCATTGGCTGAGAGCTGAGAGTAATAGTGCCAGCAGCCCTCTGATTGGCCTGCAGGCGCTCATTAACGATGCTCCTCTCTGCTCGTCCCTGGGTGGCTGCGACTATTGATCAGTGCTAATTGGTTAATGTCTTTTGATTTTCAAGGCACATTCCCCCCGGGTGACTAGACTGGAGCATGTCAGCTCCCGCCGTGAGTGCCTCTGTGTGTGTGTGTGTGTGTGTGTGTGTGTGTGTGTGTGTGTGTGTGTGTGTGTGTGTGTGATTAACTGTGACAACAAACAGAACAAAATTAGCTTTCCGTTTTGATCACTGGCCGACTTTTGTGCTGGATTCAGAGATACCACAAAAACAACAAAATGAGTGCGCAATAGACCAAGAAAATATAATCGAGTGGTGAAGAGAGAGAGCCAGTTTGTGTTCAGTTTGTGTTCAGTTTATGTTTAGTCTCTTGTCTTGCGTGCTACCTGCTGATTAAGGTGAAAGGGTGAGCCCCCAAGTTAGCAGAAACTGCGTCCCAGGCTCACTTAAGGTGGACTTACCTTTAAGGTCCACCAGCTATTCTAACTGTCAGTGACACATCCCAGATAGTGTCAGCTGGATGTATAATTATAGGTTATAATCTCAAAAAACTACAATTCACTTTCTTTAGCACCAACCATGGCAGAAAGTAGTAAATGCAGATGTGTTTTTTCATCTCACTTTCACTTATTTTTGAGGTTCAACTCTCTGTAGAAGTCGCTTTATTATTGGTTTGTTCAGCCGTTTACTCTCATTCGCCGTATTTTCATTAAAGTTGAAGTGAATTTTGAAGCAAATTTTTGAAATGTTGCATTAAAGAGAATGCTTATTAGGTACGTTTCCATATTCTGGTTTAGAGCTAATAAACAAAGCTGCATAAACATACTTTTGTCAGAAGTTTGCAGTGTGATGTAATATGTAATATTGGTGCAGGCTAATCCGTCAGTAAACAGTAGAAGAAGTAGAGAAAAAACAACAATTAAAAAGAGGTCGCTAGTCAGATAAATCTGACCACCTGCAAGAGAAGAGAAGACGCCGACAGCGGAAACAGTTTGTTCTTCTTCTTCTTTTGGGTTTTCTGGCAGAGCAGAAACAGCTGACTGGTCATGTGACTAAATGCTCCATATGCCTGAACTTATTTGAAAAAAAAAAGAAGCATTTCCAACTATCTTCCGAAAAAATGAGCTTCAAAAGTTGTACGTGCATTTTCGAAGGTTTTATTGAATTTTGGCGTTTCCATCAAGCTTTTCTCGTACTAATTATCAAAGTTTGTTGATGAAAACATGACTAATCCTGACAGAGACCAGAAAAGAACGAGCTGAAAGTGTTGAATCTGCCTTCTGGCACCAATGGACCAATGGACCAACCACTGGTGGTGTGTTGGCTCTTTCCAGTCTGTGGTCCTGTAGAAGGTTTTAATCAGAGTCACCATCGTGGTTCCTCATTCAGCCATAGATATTTAACATGATTGAGATTTTTAAATGTTTTTTGAAGAAAACCTTGACAGCTATTGCTTTATATATTCAAGCTATGTTATGAACATAAGGTTGGGAGTAAAGTTAAGCTGCACCACTTCTTTTCAACATTTCAGTTTGGTGTATAACATTTTTTAATTTAAATCTAGTTTTCTAGACAAAATGGCCTTTGTAGAGATTTTGTAAAAATTGAAGTTTTATCTCCAACATTTGAACCAACTCCAACCTTGTGTTGTGGAACCATGATTAGCATGAAGATGAAGAATATTTAGTGATGAATGAATGATTGTTGAATGTTTGGCAGGTGAATCACAGACTGAATACAGGAATGCCCTTGCACTGAATCTACTTTCAGCAAAGCCGGAGGGAAATTAAAGAAGACTTGAAGGAAAAGAAACAAACATTATGACGGATTAAAACTCTGCTGGGGGAATGTGTTTTTTTTATGTTGGTGTTGATGGTTTGGCTCTCTCATTTCCTAAAGAGCAAGGTCGCTGGCTCTCCTGTGGGTATCTGCTGCATCAGCTGTAGTCGTAGAATAACACAGTGGGGTGGAATCACTTATAAAATGTGCAATCTGATGAGGATAACTGCCTGATGTGTATCATTATTAATATGTTTTTGAAAGAAGAACTGTGGGTTTTCTTATTCCTTGGAGATAAAACACCACTGTGAACAAATTATCCGGGTAAACTATTATCATCAGGATGAAGGTGAAACCATAATTATTATGCTTGTAGTAATGAGGATTTGTGTTATCAGCTGCACTCAGAAAGGTCAGCACCTTGACATCGTGCTCTCCTTTATGCTTTGGCCAGTCGCCCCATTATCAGCTGCTGTGTTGTTGTTGTCTGAACCATTCAGTCCTCGGTGAGCAGCAGGTCCCCACATCACCGCCTGGGGTCTTAATGTCCTGGCTGCTGCACTGCCCTCTTTTCCTGCTATTTTCCCTGCTGTCTAAACACTGTCACTATAAGTTAACGGTGATCCAACGCAGCGCTGCCTCTGACTACCATACTCCCCTCTGTTCACTCTGTTCCAGACTCTGTTCCACCTGTCTGCCTGTCCTCGCTGAGATGCTAATATGCTAATATGCTAACAGACTACCTGCTTCTGTCTCTCAGCCTCTCAATCGCTCCATCTTTCTGTCTCTGCTGCCTGTTTCCCATCATCCCTTTCACCTGATGCTCTGAACTCTCCTGTTCTCCCAGAAAGCCTTTTGCACCAAACAAATTATTTTTGCTTGTCGCTCAAAGCTACGAAACATCGTTTGACATGTCGGATCAAAGTTTTTGGTAAACAGCCTCCACATATGGTAGTCTCATCACCAAATACAGATCCTGAAACTTGAACCAATTTGCTTTAGCCAGGCGTTGGCGGTGGCGGCGCATAGTTTCTCTTTCCTTTAATTGGCGAGCCTTTAAAAGAAAATGAAGCAGCTGTCACTGACCCACTCTTAAGTGTATGTGTTTGCATGTAGACGCTGGGGAATGAAGCATTCTGCACTTATAAATCACCTTGGCCTCATTACACCAGATACCTTTCAGCCATACTTCAGCCCTTGAAAGCACACACACACACACACACACACACACACACACACACCAAACACACTTTTACTTTTCTGTTTCGGATAATTTATCAAAAAGTTTGGGGTGGCATATGTTATTGATGCTTATTAATTAGCACAACGCGAACAATATAGCAAAGTGAATACCCAATGCCTCCATACACACTGGAGTATGCACACACATAAACACACACAAACACACATACAGGTCCTTACCTTGACTTACTTCAATTACCACTGCGGCATTTTCACTGCAGTTTCAGGTATCACACATGTGGCGAGTGCTGACCTCAGCTTTAATCAGCATCACATGATCTCTATGACAAGGTGACATCAACGAGCCATCCATGAAAACTACGTAAATCAGGACAGAAGGCAGCCGATAGTCTTAACCATCTATCTCCCAACAAGCTGCTATTATCTGTATCTATAGCTTTATCTTTTCATATCAACAAGGGTTCAAACCACAATGTGGAGTCGTAATAAACCGACAGGAAGTTATCAGCTCACTCAGCATTTTAGTTTCTTTCAGCGTGCTGTTTTGGTTTTACAGACTGAAACTTTAATTTTTTGGCTCAGTCTTCAACACTCTTATCACGCTTCTTTCAGGTTGGTGTAAAGTTCTGGTGGAAGGTTGGAGACCTGAATAGAGCTGGAAACAGACCAAATATCACATTACTGACCCAGAAACATTTTGATGTTGCTCCATATTTACTAGATGATGTTGCAAATGTTTGCAAATGTTTGCCAATATGTTCACTAGTGCAACCTTTTAAGGTGATAATATGTCAATGTTGTATTTATAGTTGTGTTGTTGCTGCCACCAAATGGTCAGAAAATGTGTTATTGCTGGTGTAAAGTTTCAGTTGCACTGCGTTTTCACTGCAGGTGATTGAATTGACAATGACCATAATGACCCCAAAGATCTGAAATTTCAATAAATGTACTACAAAGTACAAGTTTTGATCTTTTTCCTACCGCTAACCGTGTAGTTTTCTTGCCTAAACATACTCAAGTAGTTTGTGTTTGAATTCACAATATTACACCACATGTTTAAAAATGTAACCCAATGCATTGTTAGAGGAAATGAGAACAGGTTGCAGTGGTTCAGAAGCATCAAGATTTAACCAATCGCCAAAATGTATTCTGGCAAGTTGGTTGCATAGTGATAGAGTGATAGCAGAGCAGGGCGTGGTGGAAAGGATGAGCTGCACAGGTAAACTAATGATTTACAAGAAACAGAGGACAGTTTGGGCAAAGGATGATTGTATTCTTCTGGGTTATCCCACAGCATGTAAATATACACAGATGAGCAGAAGCAAAGATTGATCTTTATGTTGAAAATAAGAAAGGTTTGTGTTTGTGTCACATTTGTTCATTAGTTATCTGTCTATTTTCTTTCCTTCATTTATTATCCTGTAACATGACTTTATTGCAATAACCACAAATATATATTGTGTTGCTGCTACTTGGCAACTTATTTTCTTAGTGACATCAGTTATTCTCATTCTTCCTTTCATCATATTCTTTTTCCTTCTTTTCTCACCGATTTTCATCTGTTTTCTCTGAGTCGTTTAAATGAGGACGTACAATAAAATTGTGAAATTATTGTTTAGTAAGTCCTGTTAATAACCTCCAACAGAGCGAGATGCATAAACCATATCTGGCAAACGAAGGGTCAAAGCCCTCTGAGTCGGATGTGTAGGACTGTTAGTGTGTGAGTGTGTGTTAGTGTGTGAGGTGTGTGTTAGTGTGTGTGTGTGTGTGTGTGTGCTCTCTGGGACTATACCATCAAAACCCTTAAACCGTCAGAGTTATTTGTTGCCTGTGGTACTCTGGCAGCTCTCTGAAGGATGTGTCTGTGGAATCCCAGAGAATAAAACTTGTGGCAGAATTCCACTCACGGACAAGCAACAGAGAGAAAAACAAGAACAGAAGAAGAGGAAGGTAGACAGCCAGGGAGAGAGAGAGAAACAGAAAGAGGGAGATTAATATTAATCAAAGCAGTCTGCCTAACTGGTTTCAGCAGTGTCTTTACTGGGACGCCTCGACGTCCTCCAAGGGTTGAACGGTGCTTTGCTTCCTACCAGACCCTCTCCACTAATCACCCAGTGATTCTAAATGATCTTTTAATCTACCCGTCAAGAATGACTCATTCCAAGTTAACACACATAATCCAGAAGCTTCTGATCTTTTCCGCATTCTCTCTCTCTCTGCACACGCTGCGTCTTTCTCCTCCGCCTGCTGAACGCCGTGACCAGTGTGACAACTGGAGCTCCAGTCTGGAGCGCCACCGTCCCCGAACCCCCGCCATTAATAATCACCTCCCAGAGGCCCCGCCCCCCCCGCTGCTCCCACAGACACCCATCAATCAGGCAGACGCTGTCTGGAGGAGAATACACACACACACACACACACACACACACACACACACACACACACAGGCATGTGCTTTGACCGAAGGTTCCTCTTGGCAAGCATACGTCAGACAAATTATGACATCAGATACAGCACAAAGGACGGCCTGTCTGAGGACTGAGAGTGCTGCCAGACCGGCCAAACACACACACACACACACACACACACACACACACACACACACACACACACACTCACACATTAATACAGCACATTTATTAAGCAATACACTCCAGCTGCAAACCGCTGGCCCATTGTGCCAAACGTCAGGATGTAAACCTGACGACAAACATGTTTTTCTTTGATGTGAACAGAGAAAAACATGTTGTGCTCGCTGTCTTCTACTTCCTCGTCTCTCCGTGTGCCACGTCTAATACTAGATGTCTATATAAGTCTCATTATCTCTTTCCAATCATTTATCAAATCTGGAACACCCCTGGTGCATTAGTATAATAGCCTGGATCAGTTAATGACCTTAAAACCTCATTTAACTGGGCAGAGGGAAAAGCCTTTGAGACAAAGACAAAGATAGAATGTGGACAGTACAATCAGACAGAGACGACACAACACAGCTCGTAGAAACTTAAACTGGAATAAAACAGCTGACGGATCACAGAAACACAGGAAGTGAAGCTCCTTCCGTCACGTATGACCAAAGTCGGCAGAAAGCTTTTAGCCGCAGTGCTCAATCACCCAAAACACCGATTACAGCCCCCAGAAGCACTACTTAGCCTGGCAGCGTGTTAGCATGTTTTGGGTGGGTGCGGGTATAAATCGTTAGCACAGGAAGCTAATGATGGGACAAAATCATTAGCCATGATGGCTAATGGCAGCACTCTGCCCGTGTCAGCTGGCCGGCTGCTGGTTTACTATCCACAGAGCTGGAAAAGGTTCAAGTGTTTCAGGTTAAAATCATATTTTGATTTGTGTTTACTGGTGGTTATCAGTGGAGTGGTAGAAAATAATTTCATCTGTAATATTTATTAACATCAATTTTAAACAATTTTATTTTGAAAATCTTGAGTCATGTTTAGGAAGAGGCTGCATGCTGTCAATCTTTTCAGTGGTAGCTGCCCCAGAGGTTTTTTTTTAAATCTTTGTAAATGTGTCATTATAAGTTCAATAGCAACATAAAGCATGTGGCTCACTGGTTAGTCAGCTGCCTCAGACTGATTGATGAATCTTTCAATTGATTCGTATTTCATTAGTTTTTCAATAAATTAATAAATAGTGTAAGTCACACGTTACAGAGCCAAAGATGAAGTGGAAACCCAAAAATGTCAATTCTGTCAGAAGATTAATTGATACATTGTTCTAGTTCTTCTCCCAACCAAAAGAACTGGTTCAACCAGCCAGCCCTGCTCCTAAATCTAATCTGGGTGGAAGCTAAGCAATGTATGCTTTGAACACACTGTTAATTCATTTTGAGGCCGAAAGTCACACATCAACACAAACAAACTCAGAAATGTATACTGTATACTGTATACTTCCTGTTTTATCAATGGAGTCTGGTGGCTTTGGAGAGAAACAGCCAGCAAAATGAATTTTAGCTTCCTAAAAATTCTGTGCCATGATTTTTAAATTTACAACAGTTAACATTGACTGAGCTGTGCTTGTGTTAACAGCGTACTGTAGTAACTTATATCATCTCTTTATGCTGAGACAGAGAGAAACCCAGACAAACTTTCAGTGGCTAGCAGTAGAGCTAACCATTTTAGGATAATGTGCTGATGCTCAGTTTGGAATAATGGGAGATTTTACTATTCTTTCCATTCACATACATACACACCAGACCACCTTATGAGGAATGACTTGCTAATTGCATACGTAGTTTAAAAAACTGGAGTGTTTGCTGCCTTATTATACACATATTATTATTATCCGCCTGTGGATCCTCTGAGCTGGGCTGTTGGTCTCTTTGCTCCAAGGAGAGAGTGATCTCCACCTGATGGAGGTAAAACTATCAATCAAACTGTTCCTTTAACGTGGAATATCAGTTCAGATGTAGTGATCAATTCCATTTTGGTAAATTCAAAATACATTTAGATTTATTGTGTGTCTAACTGTACATAATCTTAACATTATAATCACTGCATTTAGTAAATTATACTTTGCTTATACACAGTGAAATATTGCCTCCTATTTTGTTGGAGCATGTGGCCACTTATTTCAAATTGCACCTGTAAATAAAAATTTCCGGCTTTCGGAGTGTTTGCTCCGTTATTATAAGCACAAACAGGACTGTTGTACCAAATCATCATATTTGGAAGTCAACTTGTTATGAAAAGGCAAACAGGTAAACATGGTGACATGTGTGTTCACTTCCAGAAAACTCTTTGTTTTGTTTTGTTATAGTGCCACTGTCATTGCTATTTTAATGAATAAACACTATGAATTATGGGTTATCCCTGAGGCAGAGTCTGCAGAACACTAGATGTCCTGAGGTGTGTATAATGGCTCAGAACTCGGTCTGTAGCTCTTGTATATTTCTCAGCTCTGGAGCCTGGAGGACAGTTGCTGACTGCTTTGAAAGTGAACATCGCCTTCGGTCAGAGAAGTCAGCAGGAATGTTACGGCCGAGCTCTCTGGGGAAGGAAAGGAACATAAAACCAGATGGGTTAGGTAAAAGCTATTTATTGCAATAAAGTTATTTATTGGATTGTCAGAGGTGACTTGGATTTACACGTAACAAAGGAGGTGCGATATGAGATGGACGATATCGAAAAAAAATATCTCATAGAGGACCACACAGACTGCTTTACATACATGTAAAACACTAGCAGGGGTTAGTGACCTGGGGCGGGCAGAGGGTGAAAATTAGCATTTAAAAAATAATAAAGTTGATGGTAAAGGGATTAAATATAATGTCAAAGTCAGCTAGTCAGCAGCAGGCAGCCTTTTCATCTCTGCTCACTGTGCTGCGTTCACTGACCCGCTCCACTCGTATAGCCCAGACATTTCTCCACTGCTTGTAAAATCTGCTTGAAAAGGACGATTAAAATAGCTAAAATGAAAAAGTCTGCAGAGTCTTTCTCTCTCTCTCTCTCTCTCTCTCTCTCTCTCTCTCTCTCTCTCTCTCCCTCTCTCTCTCTCTCTCTCCCTCTCTGGGTGCAGTATAGGTGGTAAGTGTTGTCGTGGCTCCTGTGGGAACGTCATTGTAGAATTGTGGAAGGCAAAGTCTCTAATTAGCTTTGTTCTTATTAGGTCTACAACACTATCTCCCCTCCACACACACACACACACACACACACACACACACACAGATAGTGCTGTAGAGAGCCACGGCCCCTGAGATCTGGCCCTTCTTCTCTATTTCTCTTTCAATTAACCCTCTTCCTCCATCCTCTATCTGTTCATCTTTTTCTTTCTGACTTCATCTTTCCTTCTCTCTCAGCTTAAGCGTTCTCTATTCACAATCTCTAAAGTTTTGTCTAATTCAGTTTTATCTCCCATTCACTGTGCCAGGAAGGCAGCAGAGAGCAGAGCCATTAAAACATCTTAATGGAAGCCTGGTGAACAGGACTCAGGACTCAACAGCTTTTAGGCCTAATTATTTTCTGCCCATCTTTGCAGCGCTCGTTCGGCAGATATATGGGCCTCACTGCTGGCTGGAATAGACCTCCTCTTTAATATCTAAACCTCCCTCTTTTTTCATATCTCCATCTTCGCCTATTTTCACGCTCTCCTTAGATTGCTTCACAGTCATTGTCATTAAGTGTTCATCAAGAGATGGGCGGGATTTAGAAAATCTTTATGTGAAGACTCAGAGAGAGAGAAAGAAAAGAAAAAAGAGAGGATGAAGTTGTGAATGAACAAAAGATGCTCTCCGACACAGACTGGCAGCTGCCTTTGGTTTGTGCTGTGATCTTTAGCAGCTACACTCAGTGGCTCCAATGTGAAAACAAAGACTCTGCTGGCAACAGGCTGCTGCTGCTCTGTGTGTGAAACCTGCATGACTGGACACCAACAACTAGACACAGCCGCATCACTGCACAGACATGTTTAATGTGCTGCCTCATATAATGATCTCAGGCAGGATTTAGTATCAAATGACAATATGTTTTTCTCCTGATGAAAGAGTCAGGATGCTCTGCAGCAGAGTCAGAGAACAGGAATGTTCTATTCTATTCTACTGTGATGAGTCATGAGGGACGTGGCAGATCATCACCAGACCACTCCCTGCAGCGCAATGAGGCAAAGCTGTCAGATGCAAGTAGAGACATCTCTTTATTTCATGCACACGTGCTACATGTCTGCACACACACACACACACACACACACACACACACTCTCCTATTCTCCTCCAACGAAGGATGTCCCTGTACTGGCATCAGCAGCTCGTGTCGCTGCCTCGAGGTTCAGGCAGATAAGAGAGGATTAGCATTCATTACTCCATAAAGTGATGATACCCCCAGCAAGCACACACACACACACACACACACACACACACACAGACAGCGATACAGACACGCTGAAGGCTCACACACAGAAGGCGTATGGCCAGAATTGTTCTCCACAGCCATTGCTCAGTTTTTCTTTTACAGTATTAGACAGCCTGTCAAAGCTAAAAACAAAGAGAAACAGCAGTAATTCAGAGCTACAGCATGTAATCCATGAACAACAACTGCAGAGCTGGAAAATCTTCAAACTAAGGCCAAACAAAAACTGAGAAACAACACAAGGACAAGAAATATTTCTTAATTTACTGATGTTTTCATGGTGAATATGCAGTGACAATAATTAGGCTGCAATCTTTGGTTTAAAATGGTAAAAGTGAACTAACATTTCTAACAAAATGTGACAGATTTGACATTAGGCCATGTCTTCCATGTTTTGTTCTGCAGGAATATCTGGTGACATTGGCATGCTAACCAGTTAGCCCCGGCCTGTTCTGTTAGCTGTACAGCAGCTTTAGCTCACACCTCAAACATAACTTAAGAGACTGGTGCAAAAATTAAATTCCTGGAGTGTTTAGAGACTCCTCGCTCAGCAAACAATAGGTGGCATGAAATGTGAGAGGAAGCAGCAGCGAGGCGGGCCAGCCTGGATCAAGGCTCGGCTTAAAGTGACTCTGACTGGCTGTACAGCACCTTTATCACTATGTCTGGCTGTATGTCTCTATGTATGGCTCTCTGGTCAGCAAGATATTACCAACCACTGCACAGACAGCTGTGATATGATATCAGAGACCAGGCCTGATGAAAACAGCCCTCACTTATCTAGCCGTGGAGCTCGCATGACACATTGTCAAACGATTCAGACTCCACATGGTATCCGCCTGTGGATCCTCTGAGCTGGGCTGTTGGTCTCTTTGCGCTCCAAGGAGAGAGTGATCTCCACCTGATGGAGGTAAAACTCTCAATCAAACTGTTTCTTAAACATGGAAGATCAGTTCAGATGTAGTGATCAATTCCATTTTGGTAAATTCAAAATACATTTTGATTTATTGTGTGTCTAACTGTACATTATAATCACTGCATTTAGTAAATTATACATTGCCTATACACGGTGAAATACTGCCCCTTATGTTGTTGGAGCATGTGCACTAATTTCAAATTGCATCTGTAAATAAAATGTTTCTGCTTCAGCCCTGCAGAGGATCATTCAGCAGGCTTCATTCCACGTTTCCATTAAGATGCTCAAGAGAGTAAAAGAGAGAGACAAAGAGAAGACAGACAGGAGAGACTGAGACAGTCGTTTATAGGTTAAGGATGTATTTCTGGTGCGATACATCATGTAGAAAAGCATGACACAGTGTGTCTTAATTCCCTCCCACACAGAAACACACACACACACACAGAAACACACACACACAGACACACACACACACACAGAAACACACACACAGACACACAGACACACACACACACACACACACAGACACACACACACAGACACAGTGCGCGGCAGAGAAGAGGCCATCACCACGTAGCCTTCCGGCTGCACACTCATCCACATCGATCCACATTGATCAAAGTCGGCTTGTACCACTTCAGCAGAAAACAGGGCGCTCACCTTCCTGAGCCGCTCACAATGGACTCATCTGTTGTCAGATGTCACGTACTGTATGTTGTTGTGAATCACTGTGAATCAGCCAAAATCTAATTAAAAAGAGGGAAAGGTCAGATAAAAATGTTGAATTAAGGGTTACACAAAAGCTGAAATGATTTGTTTTCCATTGAGACTAAGGACCTTATGGTAATCTCTGCATCATTTTGGATCACATATTTTATAATATGTAGACTCCAGATAGGAAGCTGCAGTAGACAGCAGGTGACAGACAGGCTGCTGTCTGCAGACCAACACAACACAGCTGCTGTATCTCTGATGGCTCAGCCTGATACTGCTCTAATCCACTTAAAGCCTTTTGAAGAATCACAATGTCCAACAGCAAGCCCTGCAACATGCACTATAACAATAAAGGGATATTACAGACATTTTTCAATCTTGCGTGCGTTGAACAGACGACTGACACGACTGCGGTTCACTTCCACTCTCCTCCTCTGTTATTACTTTCTCTCCATCCATACGCCATCATTCTGCTGTTCTTTCCTCTCCATCTGTCCATCACTGTCCATGTTACACCATTTGATGTCTCTGCACCCATCCATCACTCTTTCACTCTCTTACACTCAATTTCATCGCTGCACAGCCTCTTTTCCTCTCTGGCTACAATCTGCCTGTTGACACCAGCCGTCTTCCTGCCTTTCTCTGCAGAAACATTTTATATCTAATATTTAATGTTAAGATGATGCAATTACAGATACAGATATTTCTGCAACCAAATTGGCTCCTTGGGTCATTTCATAGCTATTTTCATTTTTGCTGCAGACTTGCACAACTTGCATGTTGCAGTACGAAAAAAACAAATCTTGTTGCTATAAGACTGATATAGAGCTGATTATTAACTTCTGTAGGAAGAAAGAGCACGCTGTAAGCAACAAATAACATCCGCTCCATAATGGTCATGAAGGATCAATATTGCATGGAGACAAAGTGCTGCTAAACAGTGTGGTTTCTGTTAATTAGCACTTCTCTAATGATCTCTCTCTCTTTTTCTCTCCCCTTCCTTCCCTCACTTCCTCGATTTGCCCTCCCACTCTCGCACTTTATTGCTCCCTTACATTAAAACCCTTTCTTTCTTCGGCTTCATCACTAGTTCACTGCTGTGTCTAAGTCAGTTGATTCTGTCCTCCAACCAACGTTTTGTCCTAGCAGAGAAAGCAAAAAGGAGAGGAGGTATCTGAGTTCTTTTCATAAGCACGATAAATAACCCACTCTTGTGTTTGCGGCTGATGGCTCTCAAGGATGAGATTTAATGAACCTCTCATCCAACTCTGATTATTTTCTAATTAAAGGAGTGAGTGATGGGGGCAATGAGTAAATTCACGAATGCATGTTTATAACTGCAGGGGAAAAATCTAACAACAAACATTGTGATGACAGACGCAGAGACAGAAGCCGAGCCGTGTTTACTGCTTTCCCTTGGGACTGTTGGTTGCTAGGCAGAAAGAAATTTCAACAAATTACAATTGTAAAATTACATTTTCTTTATATTGTGAAATATAAATGGGTCTTGTGTAAATATTAAACTGTTTTTGGACTGCATTTATTTTATATATTAGTTGCATTCATCAAGCTGTTCTTGCCTGCTAAATATTTTTCATTATGTTGATCTATGAGTCAGGGAATGTACTACTGTTTATTTAAGTTTGGTTTGTGGTTTAAGTCACATAATGATAAAGTAAACATATGATGTCTCACACTTAAATTCACCTATGACTTTTAAATATATTAAATTATCCAAAACCCCAATCATTCCCAGATCCTAACCATGTGCAGCGAGTCATGAACCTAACCACCACAGGTCTGAGAGAATACAGGGACACTAGACAGTCTATTGGGCTGTAGTTACTTTGAGCAAGATGCTAACATCAGCATGCAATGCTAATGCTAACATGCTGTTGTTAAGCTAGTACAATGATGACCATGTTCCCCATTTTTCTCTGACTGACCCACGTTAACCCATCATTAACTGTTAACCAAGATTAAGTGCCTTGCATGCAGGACTATTGTAGTTTCAGTGTGTGCCAAGGAGCCCAGCTGCAACCATAACTCCAGCACCAACAGGTTAAATCCATCATTAACCACCAGCTGTAGTGTAACAGGGAACCGAGTCCCTGTTCACCCGTTTGGGAGCGTTGGCAGTCACGGAGTTGCATGCATTATTATGGACGCGTGTGGCCATTTTCCAATTAAATCTCCACTGCATCAATTAGTTTATTGTAGTGTCAGCTGTGTGTAACCTGCCAGTCATCACTGATACGGTGCATGTAATAGTCATGTAGATGTCCGTTGTGAGTGTCCACATTAGCGGATCATTTTACCGAGCTAATGCTACATTATTTTCAATAAAAGGCCTGTGTGGTTGCAACTGTGGCCCCTTTGAGTTGCATTTAAGACTTTTACCATGCAACAAACCTTTTTTTTAATAATAAATATTTTTTACTCTTGAACAGTTTTCATTACCATTAACTGTTTATCCGCAATCGGGTCGCGGGGAAAATTCTGTCAGTCTACGCTTTAATGGTTAATTATTAACCTGCCTAACTTGGAATTAAGTCAAAGTATTGGACAGATTAAAACTCTGACCTGATAAAAATGCTACATGTAAAGTTAAGGAATTACTAAAGGTACAACAATATAAAAGCAATCCATACAGTTTTGTCACCCTTATGGTGCCTGACTAGGATTCATCCTCTTGACATGAATGTGTGTATAAAATCTCATGACAATCTGTGAGCAGCTGAAAGACTTTGTCATGTCAGAGCCATGCTGCTCGTCTCTCACAGGGTTAACATGTTAACAACAGCATTCACACACTTAGTCACACCTATGGGCAATTTACAAAGACTAATTAACCAAAGCTGCATGTTTATGGGTTGTAGGAGGACACATGGAGACTCACACAGTCAGACAGTCCCTGCTGGATCTGATCACTGTAAAGAGACGGTGCTAACCACTGCAGCAGCAGTAAGTCACATCCAAAATAAAAACACGTCTGCCCTTTGCTTTCACTTTGATCATCCAGACTCTCTCCCGTCCCATTTTAATTTTCTCTGTTCCATTACGTCATGCATTGAGAGCTATCGTGCAATGTCTTCCATAATGACACACGCATACATAATGAATTCAAAATGCCCAATAACACAGTAGAGAGCGACTTGTGCAGCCTCCAAATTCCTGCCTGCTGCAGCCTGCAATACCATTAACCAGGCACCAAAGCCACTCTAACGTGATTACCTACCTGAGGTGAATGCTCATGATTCCACAGGACCCTCTCTGCTTTACTGAGACCAGTGTGTGTGTGTGTGTGTGTGTGTGTGTGTGTGTGACTGCAGAAGAGAGTAAGTGTTTGCTGTTGGTGTTGATGTGTGTGTTTATGTGTTCAGGGGTGAAAGTGAAGGATTATGCTTCAGTGTATAGAGCTCCTGAGATCAGTTGGAGAGCAGAGGGTCAGTGACAGATAGAAGAAAAGGAAGACACGTGTAGACGGACGCACGGCGACGCCAAAAGACGAAATCTGGAAATGGAGTTGGCAGACGACTTGCTGTCCTGGAGTGAATTAATGCTCTGCTGCTCCCACTCTCCATCTTCTCCCTCCACCCCCATACACCTTACTTGTCTGCAGTCTAATTTAAATGTTTGTTTAACCACATCACTCTCAAAGAATTACAAATGGTGTGCTATAAAAGCAGTCGGGAGGCAGAAAGTGTATGCGTGTGTGTGTGGAGGGGGTGATGGGCGTAGTTGGAGAAAGATGGAGGGTTAGATTGGTGAGGTGGGGAGGGGGGGAGACAGACTAACAGGAATGGATCAGGCCATAACTGATTAGATATTCTGTTCACAACAGCAGTAGCAGCAGGAGCAGCAATAGCAATGGGACATCACGACTCAGCACGCAGAGATGCTGATATTAGCTCCAGACTGCCTCCATGTCCAGGACCCTCCAGCCTGCACAACGCTGAAAACTATCTGAAATCTGTCTTTGCATGTAGAGAGTTGTAGTGTGAGGCCATGCTAATGTCTTGGTAATTGGAGGATTAAAAGTAAAAGAATGAAGGGTGCCAAAGGGTGAAAGAGAGACGGCTGCATGCGGCGAGGCTATTCCTGAATGCCCTTGTATGTATTTTGGCTCTGATGTTGTTGTGTCATGTCTCCATGCTGATGCAGCATGTTTAAAGATGGATGTGTGTGTGTTTGTGTGTCTGTGCTGAGGCAGCGTATCCACAGATGGATGTAGAAATGGTGGCCTCTCTGAGGACAGAGAGACATTTAGAGGAGACGTTTCAAAGGAGAACTTGCTCATGAATACAGCCAGACAAAGTTAATAGCTGCTGGCTGTGTTTTCACTGCTTACTTCGTGGCAATGTGCTCATAAAAGCCTCTTTTCATAATGTCCTGTGTAGGCTGAGCCATGTGAGAAATCAGATATGGTATATCTTATTTAGTTAGGACCAAAATACGTATTCTATAAATGGGTCTGCAGAGTACTGGATGATAACAGTGAGAAGGAGTACACCCACTTGCTCACACTAATATTTTTGAGCGTCTCTTACACCAATAATACCACTTACAGCTCAATACAAAAACAGCTCAGAGGACGCTCAAACACTCTCAAACACTTTAAAGGTACAATTCAAAATACATCCTGAATTATAGGGATAATAAAGACAGATTGTTTTGAAGTCAAACTGAAATTATAGAGTGTTTTTATTTGGGAATCAGTCATTCTTTGGTGTCAATTTTTTTACTCGTGCACTCAGTTCATCAAAATTGTAACTGATATTTAATTTTAATTATTTGTTCTGCAGTGACAGTGGCTATCTATGAAGTGCTCTTCAGGAAGGGTGAACTAATTGGGAATAAGTGCTAACATTAGCAATCTATTAGCTTTCACTTTCCTGATTAACAGTAAGTAACAATAATAAAACCATATAAAATGCTGTTGTCAAAGTTCTGTGTACATCACTATTGTTTGTAATAAAGGAGTAAACCTTAACAAAAATTATAATATAACATGTCGAGAAACAAGTCCTGAATGGTGCTTTTATAACTCAAACGTTAAAATTATAAGTGCATTTACCTGAAATTTATTTTTTATTTAAGTCTAGACACTTCTCCACGTAAAACAGTTACTGAGTCAATTTTATTTAAACATTTTGTGCTTTTGCCACAGTTACATTCAAGTACAGAGATTTGGGGAAAGAGAGCGATATAGGATCAGTAATTGAAGAGAAACCCTGAGTTCAAGTATTGAATCTGTATCAAAGGAGAATCTGTTGAATCTGTTAATATATGATCATATTCACACGAGGCTGACTTCATTTAAGAACACATCTTTTTTTCTTTGGCCTTTTGTCAACCCTGAGTCAGCATTTTTCATGCACGAAAGCAAGCTTTTAGTAAACGGTCCCCGAAGTGGATACATTCGGCCAATGTCCCCACATTGCTGTCTGCACAGGAAAAGTGAGGCTTCAGAGAGCAATAAAGTTAAGACTGCTTAGATGCATCAACTTACAGGTTTCATGAGGACACATATAGTTTCCATGTGTAAACAGCATTTTTATCCATCTCAGTGAAGAAACAGTTTAAACAGCGATGCCCTCAGTGAACCCTGGGGACCAACGTCTGACGACACACAACGAGGACACGTGAGCTGTCAATCATGGAATATGATTCATCTCTTCCTGTGGCTGACCTCAGTGTGAGGAACAAATAAGCCAGAGACAAACAAATGTCTCCCCAGAATATGATGGAGAGTGATAAAGAAAAAAAAGATAAAAATCACTGTGTGTGAAATGGAAATATGAAAGTGTCTGGGATACATGGAGAGAGGGGGGGGGGGGGGGGGGGGATTAACAGATTAACACTGCTGGAGTAGCTTCCCTTTAGAAGAGTTCTCATCCAATACACACACACACACACACACACACACACACACACACACACTCACACACACACACACACACACACTCACACACACACACACACACACACTCACACACACTCACACACACACACACACACACACACACTCCTCTACCTCTGTTTTCTAGCAGGCTCTCATCTCAATACATATTGCCTTACCTATTCTCCTGTTATCTGTTCACTCTCCTCTCTCTCCCTCTCTCTGTGTCTCTCTCTCTATCTCTCTCTCTCCCTCTCTCTCTCTCTCTCTCTCTCTCTCTCTCTCTCTCTCTCCCTCTCTCTGTGTCTCTCTCTCTATCTCTCTCTCTCCCTCTCTCTCTCTCTATCTCTCCCTCTCTCTCTACATCTGTTGTGTCTTTTCAAGGACTCTGAGCTCTGTGCTGCATATGTAGGTCACCATACATCACTCACCTCATGTTTGAGTGGCTATCGCTGTGTAATATGAAAATGTACAGTATGTCAGGCTGTGTGTGTGTGTGTGTGTGTGTGTGTGTGTTTTACTACAGCCTATAATTGATAACTATGACAGGGAATAGAGTGCTCATAACTTGCATACAGTGAGCAGTCATAAACCATAACTTATATCCAAACATATTTCAGCTGCATTGATTGAAATGCTGGGTTTTACGACACAAACTGTACATGGAAGTAATTCAGTGTTGTTGCTTCAGAAGGTTTATTTATAGTTGTTTTTTTCTATTTTCATAATTTGAATCTTAAATTAATTATTTAGGTTCTTCTGGGAATTTTGAACAAATACAAAAAGACCTACAGTGTGCACCTCTAATAATGTCCCCAATGGTCTTTAATAAAATGTGTAAACATGGCTGTGTTTGTGTTGATGAGTCATAACACCAAAGGGACTCGGTGGAGACCAACCACTCTACATATGCTAATATGCTAACAGGGAATAGGTTTTTACACTCAGCCTGATTTGGCATCTGGGGAATTTGTGCTTCTTACTCATGCAACTTTAAGATAATATTACAAAAAAAAAAAACTGACACTGGCTCCACTTTATAACAGCCATTATACCCTTGAACAGCCTGTTTAAAGTGATTATGGGGACATAATACACAGCAGCTCCACCATAATGACACCAAGGAACGCCCTGTGTTATTGCAATAACCGATTCTCAAGGACATGTGGCATCACAAGCACAGTCTTCACCTTCACCATCATGTCATGCATAACAACATCCAACAGCATGGTAAGTTTAATATACATAGCACCAAGTTTTCATTCATCTCCGGCAGTAACAGCACCTTTACAGGCCTTAGAGTGGAGGACATGGCTGTGGAGAGTCTACCAGAGGCCAATAAACCATCTGAACAGCATCTCTGACGTCAAAGTGACTAAGTGTTTGGTTGAATGGCCAAGAAGCCTGAAACAGCATATAATATGTCTGGTCAACTGTAAACTGTCCAATTTGCTGATCCAGTCTTCCTATGACACCTTTAAGCCAGTGCAGGTGTGAAAGTAACAAAATATAAAACCAGTTTGTCTTCAGTTAATAAAAGTCAGGCGCCGCAGTGGCCAGAAAACATTTCAGGACTTCAACTATAAAACTGTTCCTCTGTCTTTGTTTATTGAACTTTTGCTTTGTCTTTGTTGAACTTTTCCATTTGGACAACCAAACATTTTCTTTGATAATGAGCCAATCAATTTAAATCACCACCTCATCAAACACAATGATCATCAGCTGTTTGTTCCATTGGCCCAATACAAAGAGGTATCTAACTAGCTGTCTGATTTAGTAATTAGCATAAATTAACAGTCTATCATCAACATTACATGTATAATTGTCAGAAACATAAGGCAATATTTAACTACTGACAGATTGTTCAGAATGAGACTGTGTACTGTATTTACTCCAGTTGCTAACTTGCTAACACTGAACGCTACAAGCCAGAAGTCTGTAATTCAGAGTAAATCTTTTGACAGATCGGCGTATTGACGCTAATTTATGTTACTACATTTACACAACTGTCCTCCAGTAATGGACCATGGATGTCTCAGGCTCTCATTATACAGAAAGAATGAGAAGTGTGAGATTAGCATGATAACACAAATGCTTTTAAAAGTTTTTCATATTGACCCTGAACAGCTAAATCTAGATCTTTGAGTCACATGTTTAGGGATCACCTGTAACACCTGAGTCAGGAAGTCAGGACAAACCTTTCACATATATATATATATATATATATATATATATATACAACATGGGTTGGACAGGTTACAGACTCAAGAAGGGAAAGTTCAACTTATCAATGAAAATATAATTTGGGACCATTTTATATGCATCTCTTTCCCATTTATTTTAATTCAATGAGCTACATGTGTGTTCATATTTTCTGTGACTGTGAATTCCAACATCAAAGCACCATGGGACTTTGTGTTTTCCTACATTAGATTATCAGGTGGAGGTGAGATTCTTCCACTGTGAGAAACACCACAAATGAAATTACAGTATACAGGATAAATCATCTGATATTAGATATTGAGGCAAAAAGTATTTAAATTATTATTGGAGGTTAAAGTTGGAGTTAATAATAGTGAATATGAAAATGCACCAAATCCAAAAACAACTCTTTTCTACAACAAAGTGAATGTCAAACACGATTAGTGATGGTGGAGGGAGCTTTTTTTTAAAATCACTTTGTGTTTTGAAACATTGTGGTGATTTAATCATTTTTTTGTCTAGATTAAGGGCTGGAGGACACCAGGGTTAAATACTATAGAAACTACAAATGGCCACCCATATCCTCTTCATGTGGAAAATTCAGATATTAGTCAGCAACAAGTCCATACAACATGTTTTCTTTTGCTTTAACAGACAAAATAATGTGAGTCTGAGAGAAAATGCATCTACAGTATACAGTATATTTAGCTTTTTATCATCCCTAAAGAACATAAAGTTATCACTACAAATTTATATCAATGACCACTTTGAAGTTTTTATGTACTGTTGTATTCTTTGAAGCAAGTAAATAAGTAAATGTGTAATTCCTGAGTGGGCTTGTTAGACTGTTAACACTGCGTAGGAATCTCTATTTTGGGTAAAAAATATAATCAGCACAAAAAGATGAATGTTTGTAGAAAGAGAAACAGCAATTAGAGCAACCACCACCAAACTAGAACCTAATTCTTCATATGTACTCCTCATATACTATATTCCCAACAGAAAAAATGAATCAACAAACGAGTAAGTACATGTAAACAACGTAGCATTTTAGTAGCTTAGAGCCGTGTTTCTCCCACCAAACATCTTAGAGTTAAATACTCTTTAAGCAGATAAGAGATATTACATTTTACAATTGAAAGGATGAAAAGGAGAATAAATTAGATGTGAATTCAGCCCACTGAGGCAGAATCAGCCGGTGATCAGGAGCCAGTCCATCATCCTGGAGCTCCAGTGGCTCTTTGGCTCACTCCTACCTGTTTCCCATCACAGCCTAAATGGTGTGTTTATTGTATTTCGTCAGCCTAAATACCCCCAGATTTGCGTTTTATTCACTTAAAATGAAAGCAGCTTTGTCTCCAACTGCTAATAGCAACAAGCTGCTGAATTCCTGTGGCAGGAGCCAAAAGGACAAGAAATTACTCCTTTTGTGAATCTATTTCTCTAATCATAGACAGTCCTCTTGGTTCCAGGTCAGGAGTGGCAGGTTTAGATGATAGTCATATATCTTTCAACTTGTGGTTGAAGTTAGGAATTCATGCAAAAGTGCTTGGTTAATTTTAGGGGACAAAACGGTTTGGTTAGGGTTTGGAAGGATTATGGTTTGGGTTTTTAAAAAGTATGCCTTTAATGGTTTTATACAGGACATGAAATCATGTGTTTGTTGTACTAATCCATTCATCCCTTTACGGATCATACTGCTCTTTATACTGTGTCACCTGACTTCCTCAGGCAGCCCTGCATGTCCAAAACTCATGCTAATGGGCTACCTGTGTGTTAAAAAAGATGATGCAGAAGGTGTCTAACCAAGAGTCTGCATTTGATGAGTTCAGAGTCAGAAAGTTTGAGTCATATTGAGTGTTTTTTATGATTGCTGTTGTTTTTCTGGTGGGAACAGTCTCCACTAGTGACTTGGTCTAAAGGTCGATGATTAAACTACGGAAACGTTAGTTATTCTATAAGGCCGGTGAAACATTTGTTCTAATGCTGAAATCACAATGCAAAATGAACCCATCCTCCCCTAAAATAAGCCCCATATAATGCATTATTCCTCCCAGTACTAAATAAGGAACGTTCTGAAGTTGTTCTACGTATCCAGACAGTTTACTCACATCTCTGTCACGTCAGCTGCCATTCCAGACTGAGAGGGTCAGTCTGTAATATCAGCCAATCACAGTCCCTGGCTCTGACTCATTTCCTGTTCGCCTCTATCACTCCGTCCTCTGTTACGTCATCCATCAAATGGAACTTTCCACTATGTTCACCGCAGACAAACTCTTTTTTTGAGATAAACCTGGATGACTAAACGAAGTAAATGAAATAAACACATCTACATAAATCCAGACCAACTGGCAGTGGCAAACAAAGTGAATTTAAGACTGTTTGAATACAAACAAAAACACACACACAAAAAAGAAGCACTTTCTATTTCTACAGCTACATGCCCTGCTTTCCTTTCCTTTCCTTTCCTTTCCTTTCCTTCCCTTCCCTTTCCTTTCCTTTCCTTTCCTTTCCTTTCCTTTCCTTTCCTTCCCTGCTATGACACATTGTCCAGGAGAAACGTGTCCCACCATCCATCCCTTTCCTCCTTTTTCTCTCCACCTCCTCTCTCCTGTCCTTCCCTTGCCCCTCTCCATGCCCAGCTATGTATTATGAATTCATGTACAGATGAAGCAGATCTATCATTGTGTCATGGAGGCAGACTGGAATGCCCTGGCAGCGCAGCAGGAGCAGGGCAGGGCTGCATGGTGCCACGCTTCCTCACACATTCCCTGCTGAACGCCTCAGCTCAGCCTGCATGGCTGCTCTCAGGATCCATGCAGCCCTCCTCCACCTGTCTCACCTCCATCCTGTCTCACCTCCATCCCTGTCTCTCCTCCATCCTGTCTCACCTCCATCCTGTCTCACCTCCATCCTGTCTCACCTCCATCCCTGTCTCACCTCCATCCCTGTCTCACCTCCATCCTGTCTCACCTCCATCCCTGTCTCACCTCCATCCCTGTCTCACCTCCATCCTGTCTCACCTCCATCCCTGTCTCACCTCCATCATGTCTCACCTGCACCAACCAACCCACCAGGCTATGGGAGCTGGGAGCAAGCAGCCCAGAACTGTAATAACAGTGTCTATAACAAGAAGCCCCTGGTTATAACAGAGGTTATAACAGAGGTTATAACAGAGGTGAGCTGTGGCCTGACTGGCCTGACTGGCTTGACTGGCTTCCAGCTCTGCTCCAGTTACACTGAATAACACCCCGCCTGCCAATCAGATAGGAGACAAATTACAGGACATGTACACAACACAGCAGACAGAACTGAAGGATCCAGAATCACTGCGCTCACTGGAGCCAGAACACTCAGCTGGACTGAGCTGATCTCTGGATCCAACACGTCTCCAGTCTGAGACTGAGACAGCAGGCGGGAACGCCACAGTGTGAGTGTGTTGGTGTGTTAGTGTGACGTGTGTGTGCATATGTTGGTGTGACTTGTATTCTGCATATGTACATGTACATATACTTCATATATAATATTACAGAAGGCCTGTGTTGTTGTTTGGCTCTGGGCCATGACACATGGTGCCAGCTGACCCTTCACACACTCTCCTACTGTTGTAGTCAACTAGAAGTGTGAGCAGATGTATTCACAGAGTATGGATAGCCACAACTGTGTCCTGTGAAGGGATATATTGATATGTGTTGCTTAAAGCATTAAAGCCTCATCTCTCCTTCTTCTGACAGTTTTAGTTGCAGTGACTTGAAACGTGACTTTCTCTCTGAGAAATCATGTTTAAATAATATCAAACATATCTTGAGATAAATTAACTATTAAGGTATTTTTTATCAACTTGTTGTAACATTTTTATAGATAAATATCAGCAGACACTGACGTGTTTACAGTCAGTGGAGGTTTAGTTTACAGTTCAGTTTGTTTATGGATTACAGGGAAACTATATATCTAAACTTGGTAGAAGGATAGAGTATGACAGGGCAGATACACAAATTATTTTTACTTTTGTTAACATTGTGAGATAGGACACGGCCTTGGCCGACGCTCCAAATGCTTTCTACTTTCATTTGTTTTGCTATTCATGGCAACAAAAGCATGATTTATGACTTTATAGTTATGTTTAGGGGGAAAGGTTCTGGTTACAAATCACATTCATCAATGCTGACTTGAAGCATGAGACACATGTTGGTTAATCAGTCAAATCAGACTGAAACACATCAACTATTGAGTGAACTGCCATCAAACTTTGTGCAGACATTCATGGTCTCCAGAGGTAAATCCTACTGATTTACTTTTTCACCTAGCACCACCATGAGATTTGTGGTTTTTCTGGTGATAAAAAACTGAAATTCATTTGACACACACATTCTCACCCCGTCAGGATGAACTGTAACAACATGATGTTTCTCTCAGTTTTCATTTAGCAAAATCATTCGGTCAGATTTTAGTATGTTAATACTTTGATTTGTGACTAAACGTCTGCAAAATTATCTGCATTCTCATGAGCCTTAGCTGAACTTTGATTTTTAGCTCCAAGTAGCAAATGTTTGCATGCTACATAGCACAACTGACCTAGCATGTTAGGTAAATATTATACCTAACATAACTAACAATCTCACCAACAGTCCAGGACCAAAGCCTGTCTGCAGCGTTAGACTCCAGCTCTCTTGGCATCAGCCATCAGAACTACCTTTCTGCAGCTTCTGTGTTTGCTCAGTGCATTTTAAAGAAAACTTAATTACTGCCAAGATTATGCTCACTGGCAATGTTTTATCCAGTCCAGGAAGTGCCTAAATTCTTGAGCAGCAGCATATAAACTGACTTTGTCAGAGAAAGTATTGGCTGACACATTCTGAGACAAAATGAAACAAAAATCTACCTCAGTCGTTATTGAAGTTTGTACCTAAACAGAGCTGAAGTCATTTCATTAGTCTATTGACACTATAGAGGTTCTAATCAGCTGTTCCTTCCAGCATCAGGAAATGAATGAGCAGCGTTCTGTAATGAATCCCGTAATATATATTTTTCTTGTCAGACACAACTCCTCGACCCAGTCCATTCTGTTTTCCTCCTCTTTCCATCTTCGCTCCTGTTTGATTTTTCTCCCCCCTGCTCTGCCACAGAGAGGAGCTGCATGGGAGTGTGTTGTTCCAGTGCCAGGGCAGAAATAGACAGTAAATTACAGAGCCTTCTGAGAACACCCCACTGTGCTGCATGACCTCGAAATAACACACAGACACACACTCGCACACTCACATACAGATATGAAACACACAGTGTGCTGCCCTATTTCTATATTTCCCATTCAGCCTGTTGATGTGACGATCACACAGAAACTTTCGCAATGTGCCAGCTGACGGTCCTGCACTAAAGTTATGAGCCAGCAAGGAAACTCTGAGTCTGATTCACAGATGTTAATGTGATTACGGCCTCATCTCAACTTACCAAGACACACACGCACACTTTAAAAGTATTTATACACACATGTATTCATCCCCTAGCCATGGCTAAACCTTAAAGTAACTCAGTACTATTCTCCTCTGCATCAAACCCTGATCACTAATCCACTTTCTCTTTAGGTCTCACAGATTCTGGCATCCTTAAAATAGACCATCCTGAGGACAATGGCTGTCAACGCTGCACACAGAACAACAGCAGACAGGCAGTGATGAATGAACATTACAGGTGTTTGTCATACTCACCTTGAGTGAGTCAAAACAAGCAATGACTCTGCCGTTTTCCACCTGACAGCTCTTGGCGGGGTGGGCGAACTTGCACTCGCTGTCCGGTCTCGAACACGTTCCTCTCTGGAATTCCCGACAAACCTCCAGCGTCAGCCACTTTGTGTCCCGGATCTGAGTCATATTCACCGCCATGTCTCACCAGGCAGCACGGGGGGATGAAGAGGAACAGATATCCAGCAGATGTGATGATGTCTGTCTGTTTCTGATGACTCTGGGGCAAGTGATGAGAAGGAACAGGTAAAGGACATGGGAAAGATCTTTCTCTCAGAGGTTCTGTCCCCAGCGTCTGGATCTGAGCCTGGGACTCTCCTACCACCGGCCCATCCCAACAGGCTGTTTGAGGCTACCAACAGGCTGTTTGAGGCTACCAACAGGCTGTTTGAGGCTACCAACAGGCTGTTTGAGGCTACCAACAGGCTGTTTGAGGCTATGGTGGGTGTCCTCCAGTGCTGTCACCAGGCCGGTAGTCTCTCTCTCACCTTCTCTCTCTCTCTAACACTCAGCAGGCCTGGCTATCGCCTCGCTCCTCGCCTCAACTGTCAGATGAGATGAATGGCAAAACACATTATCGATCGAGCTGGCCCATGATGAAAAGATGCAGGCCTGGAGGAGAGGAGGAGGAGGGAGGAGAAAGATGAACAGGAGGAGGAGGATGAGGAGGAGAAGGCTGACGGAGGGGACAGCACAGAGACAATCTCTTCCTTTACAGGAGCGATAGAAGCTGTCTGTCTGCAGAATCAGGCTTCTCTACAGCAGAGTGGCTGGATGGAGAGCAGGAGATGGAGGAGGAAGGTGGTGTCAGTGGTGTGGAGACGTCTCAGTGGACGGGGCTGGCGGTCCTCCTGCTGGAGCTGGCAGCAGACATGGAGACGACATGGACATGGAGCGGCTCAGAGACCAGACGGCTTCACTGACGGCTTCACCGGATCAAACCGCCAAACAGCCAAACAGCCAAACAGCCACAGGGTCCCAACCAAGGCACTTCTCTCTGTGGAGGAGGACGGAGAGTCAGTGGAGCAGGGCTTAATGCACACACACACACACACACACACACACACACACACACACACACACACACACGCTGAGGTTAATACACTCAGCCTCACATTTGGATTCACACACAGCTTCATTCAACATGTTTCCAGTCGTTCTCTTGCACTTCCTCTCAGCGAGGCCTCACAGAGACTAGCAGGCTCTCAGCTGGAAAATCAAATCAAACACCATATCGCTAACAGTAAAGCTCACGCATCCAGCCGAAGACAATTTATTTCAAAAGACGACAGTGAAGAAGAGAGAGATCATGAGACGGAGGAAGAAGAAAGAAAGAAAGAAAGAAAGAAAGGGAAGAATTATACATCTACAGTACCAGAAAAAGGTTGGACACACCTTCTCATTAAGTGTTTTTTTCCTTTATTTTTATTAAATCTTCTACATTGTTGATTAATATTAAAGACATCGAAATTATGGAGGGACACGTGGAATTATGTAGGAAACAAATAAGTGTTAAACTAACAGAATGTTTTATATTGTAGAAGTAGCCACCTTCTGCTTCAGAGGTCCCAGACACATTCAGAAGGAAAGACGTTCCTCAGATTAACTCTTGACAAGCATCCGTTAAATAAAACAACCTTTCCAGGTGAACACCTCATGAAGCTGAATGAGAGAATGACAGAAGTGTGCTGTCATCAAAACGAAAGCTGTTTGTATAACACTTTTATTTATTTTTTTTACAACATAACTCCATAAGTTTTCTTTCATAGTTTTAATGTCTTCTACAATCTACAATGTTGAAAATAATAATAATAAAGAAAAACCACTGAATGAGAAGGTGTGTCCAAACTTTTTCTGGTGATGTATTTCTGTTTATGTTTGAGGTAATTCATAGAGATACTAGAATCTTTTAAAGTATGTTAATGCTTTAGTGGTTATTTAAAAGATTAATGCAGAGATCAGCCTTACTTATAAAACAAATGACAGACTTTTAAACTTATCTATGTTAAAAATGCATCATTTCACAGAATAACTGCAACTGATCCTGTCCTAAAACTTAAAAGAGATCCTATGAAATGATGTGAAAGAAAATACTGTACCTTTAAAAAAACAACAACCCATCAATAACAAATGAGCAAGTGCTTGAGTATCAAAGTATTGATCAGTGAGCCACCAATCAGCTGGCTAGATGGCTCCAGCATCACTGCTGGCAGGTGGCCAGGTGAGACAGGTGAGACAGGTGAGACAGGTGAGACAGGTGAGACAGGTGAGACAGGTGAGACAGGTGAGACAGGTGAGATCAGGACTAGACAAAGGCACAATGGGTTAGAAAAGAAAGAATGCTACATATTTCTGCTTTTTTCCTTCTCAGCCCAAACATTCATGGATCCACTCAATAACTTCCTGACGTCTCTGTTCACATGTTGAAGGACAGACTGACTGAACTCCTCCAGCTGCAGTAAGAGCCTCCACCCTTCATCCTCCACCCTTCATCCTCCACTCTTCATCCTCCACCCTTCATCCTCCACCCTTCATCCTCCACCCTCCATCCTCCACCCTCCATCCTCCACCCTTCATCCTCCACCCTCCATCCTCCACCCTTCATCCTCCACCTTCATCCTCCACCCTTCATCCTCCACCCTCCATCCTCCACCCTTCATCCTCCACCTTCATCCTCCACCCTCCATCCTCCACCCTTCATCCTCCACCCTCCATCCTCCACCCTTCATCCTCCACCCTTCATCCTCCACCCTTCATCCTCCACCCTTCACCCTCCACCTTCATCCTCCACCCTTCATCCTCCACCTTCATCCTCCACCCTTCATCCTCCACCCCTCATCCTCCACCCTTCACCCTCCACCTTCATCCTCCACCCTTCATCCTCCACCCTTCATCCTCCACCCTTCATCCTCCACCCTCCATCCTCCACCCTTCATCCTCCACCTTCATCCTCCACCCTCCATCCTCCACCCTTCATCCTCCACCCTCCATCCTCCACCCTTCATCCTCCACCCTCCATCCTCCACCCTTCATCCTCCACCCTCCATCCTCCACCCTTCATCCTCCACCCTTCATCCTCCACCCTTCATCCTCCACCTTCATCCTCCACCCTTCATCCTCCACCTTCATCCTCCACCCTTCATCCTCCACCCTTCATCACATGGTTACATCACTTCTCAGCCCCAACACTCATGTAATGCTTTTATGAATATGCTGATGTCTACTGCACCTATATGACTTCTGTATAAAGCTGTAAAATGACTTTTTTTGGAGAACCCCCTTGTTGCTCCTTCATACAGGAGGCCTGTCCTCATTATGCAGGAAGACGTAACTCCTCTTTGCTTTGAGCCGACAGCTGTATGTCACAGTGATGGTCAGATCTGTATTCAGAGGAATATAATAGTCATCGTTTTGGAGTCAAAACTAGAAACGTTGCTTTGTGTCTGCTGGGCTGACTGCCTGTTGAGGTTTATGAGCTGGTGGTAAACATCAACATCAGACCTACAGCCAGCTGTCAGGCTTCTTCTCAAACTGTTTGAGTTAGAAATCAAATGACAAAGATGAAGAGCAACAGTGATGATGATGATGTGGGAACAGTGGTTACTGTCTGGTTGCTCCGAGACGAGTTCCCAAAACCTGCACAAATTAAATGTAATATTTGCTGAAAACAAATGGCATGCAGTCTTATTTAAGTGAAAAATATAAAATGTTTTTGTGACTATGGATAGAAATCAAGTTCTGTCTTTGACTGGAAAAACAATCAGAAACATCAGATGTCAAGTCTTTGACTTCTAAACAGTCCATAATGCATTAAAATTACATTAAATTCCATTCAAACAAAAGATTAAAATAGGCTATATTACATTTCCAAAACCATATATGCTCTTTGTTATGATGTTCTCCCTGTGATGGTTTCCTCCTGCACTCCAGAAACATGCGGCTCAGGTTTAATAGGTGACTCTAATAGCCCGTAGGAGTGAATGAGAGCGTGAATGGTTGTCTGTCTCTGGAGACCTGTCCAGGTGTACGACCGGGTCACCACCCCAGTTTGGAGGACCGGTTAAGGATAATGAATGAATGAATAAATGAATGAATGCTACATAAAATTTCTATTTATTTGTTATTCAATTTAATTGGATGCTGTTGGTTGAAATAAGTGGATCTGGTGATAGTGATAACAATAGTAGATTCAGGGAAGGAAGAGAAAGATTCATTAGACACTTTGTTAAAAACATTTTTTAACAAAGTGTCTAATGCCAGCTTTTTATTCTTTGGTATCACCGGGATGGTCTCAAGTATTTTAAAGTTAAAAGTCTCAAGTTGAATTTAAGTCCTGAATACTGGTGGCAAAGTCCAAGTCGTTTTGCGAGTCTTTTTTTTTTCATTTTGTCAAATCGAGTCACATGACCAGGCTCCATCCTCTGCTGCTGCAGGTGGGACATGTAACACATTCAGTCTGGACTGTCACAATGTTTACCAGGAACAGTAATAAGTCATAAAGTGTAATAGAAGATATTTCAGTTTGAAAGAGGGCAAGCTACACTACAAAAGTGATTTACAGTTATTCATCAGGAAATAACTGCAAACACACCAAACATGTTCCATTTCATGACATTTAGGGATTGTTTTAGGGATTGTTTTTTGATACGGAATGACTGATACTAAGAAAAACATGACAGTTTTGAAAATAAAGAAGAACACAAAAAAAGGGAATTGAGAGAAGAAGGAAGGAAGAAGAATAAAGGAGAAAATAACACTGATTGCTTATGTGTCATGCACTCTTTGTCACTCACTCTATTTGGGCCGTCACAGCTGTGGTGAACTACTTTTTCAGCCCAAAGCTGATATTTTAGGCTGTGTGTGTGTGTGTGTGTGTGTGTGTGTGTGTGTGTGTGTGTGTGTGTGTGTGTGTGTGTGTGTGTGTGTGGAGAGAAAGAGGCCAGGGCAGCCCAGTGTATCTGGCAGGAAGGCTGTGGTGAGGAGCGAGAATAGACCAGTGCATTAAATATCTTCATTAAATATGGAGTCTGTTCTTACCATAGACTGTATAATATATAAACAGGTTCTGACTGACTTCCTGACCTGCTGTAACACTTTGTGTTTCCTCTCTGGATCCAGATGTCAGGATGCTAGCATCTCTAGCATGTAGCATCTCTTCAATGCAAATAAAAGCAGAATGATCTACATGTACAATTCAAATGACTTAAAGAATGTTTATTTATTCAAAAGGAGATTTCTTAACGGGTTATTTTCATATTTGTGGCCATTTTGATTGTGGGTCATGCTGACGGCTTGTTTTCACTACAGGAGGGGTTTCAGCCTCCCTCTCATTGTGTCTAACAGAACACCAATCAGACGCAGCGGATTATAGCCTTCAGGGTGGCGCTCTTCTGTTTTACTCTGAAGGGACCAAATGTAGAAAAAGAACATTATGCTGTATTGAAGCAAACTTTAAACTTGCGAGTTAGACCATCAATAATTTAAACAATGTTTACTGAGGTTATAAATCAAGAGAAATAGGGTCATTTCCTCATATACTCTTCTTCTTTTTGAAACCAGTGGAGTCGCCCCCTGCTGGCCAGTAGAAAGAATGTATGTTTTAGGTATTTCCACTTTGTCTTCCCTTCTCCTGGAGGTTACTGGCTGCTGGCTGACTGGGGGTTTCCACCGGGCGCGTTACAGCAGCAGCACGTCAGCTTAGCGAGCCGGCCGTATACACGCGAGATAACGAGATCACGCGATAATCCTGACCATACGGGAGACCGCAAGATCCCGTGATAAACTCTAAACTCTATTTATACAGTCTATGGATAAACTGTGTGTATAAAGTAAACAACAACAACAACAACCAACTTACTTTGCTTCTCTGAGGTGAAAGATCTGTTGATCTGACCATCTATCCTTATAAAAACAATATGTTATGTCATAAATGATTGTATGATGTTCCACTTCAACTCTGCTCTGCTTTCAGTGTGCAGCAGCTGTAACCAGCAAGACAGTCACTTTGTTCTGTTGTAGAGGTTTCACTATCACAACTCTGATAAATTTGCATATTTTGGGGATGCAGAGTCAGCCCCCAAAGGTTTCCAAATAAACCCTAATATTACAAAAGTCATTTTAAATGCTTGGACCTGAATCCAAATTGAACCCAGATATTAGATTTAGAACTAACTGCATTAGAGAAGAACAGAATGTGCTCTCAGACATCATGAATGCATTTTAGAAAAGATTCAGTTCTACTGTACTGTATATTACATGCATTAAGTAAACTCATAATAGTTTCTCTAGTTTTAATATGTGTGTATTTGAGGCGTTTGAGAGAGAAAGTGAAAAAGGAAAAATAAAAATCCTTACACATCTAGAGTTCTAGTTGAGCCAGAAACATGTTCAGAGGCCTCAGCAGTCAGAAAATATGATTCCAGAGAGAAAACCCAGCTAACATCCAGTAGCACTGAACGCATGCTACCACATAAAAGAGAATATGCTCTATTTACAATCACCGCCTGAATGAAAAGAAAGCAAATAGCCGAAGAATGTACACAAATTAGATTAGACAAACTTACCCCAGAGTCCTAAGGCAACGTCATGCTAGTTTCTCTAAGGATTCTGTTTTCTGAGGATTTCCACACAGCAGCGCTGCGATGCCCCGATGGAAACAACCAGGAGAAAATGAGCAGCCATGAGCTTTGACATCAAATAATGTAGATTTAATAAATGGGGCTCCACCTACATGTATTATTAGCACCAGTTCCATACAGATCGTGCCAGAAGCTGGAACTAAATTCCCATCAAACAAGCACAACACATTTAAAAACGGAGAGAGAGCGGCTCATTAGACGTCAAAACAGGATTAAAACTAAGGGGAAAAATGTGAGAAATGACTCTGGCGTTGGGGAAATATATAAATAAAGGAGTCATCAATAAGCATCTTAGCATGTGTGAATAATGCATGTGGCCATTTCCCTTCGCCAGAGGCAGGAGATATTATTACCCCATCAGATCAACTAGCAGAGGTAATAAGGTAATAAGGTGGAGAGGAGAGGAAGCTACAGAGGCTGGATATTACAGAAGCTAACCCCAATACCCAGCTCATACTACACACACACACACACACATCACACACACACACACACACACACACACACATCATTAAAGCATGGAGAATAAAATCTCAGCTCAACATGTTGTGACTAACCTCTTCAGGTCCCTGAGATCTCAACAGCAGATTTAGAACAGAAACATCTTCACTGAACTGATCACACATAAAAACATATAGAGACATAAACATTAATGACACATGGGGAGCATAGACATGATATAATGACTCTTAAATAACTTCCATTTCTTCTTTGATTTAGTTAGGGTATCAGACTCTTTCTCACTTGTATTTTGAGTGAAATTAATTTGTCAACAAACAAATCTATAGCTGGATTTGACTGATAACATTTTCTTTCTCCAAATGTTATAGATATTGTGATAATATTGTTATTTTGAATTGTTTTGGTCATGATAATCATTGTGGCAGCCTTAATTGCATTTAGAGCATTTAGTTTCCAGGGGACAGTAAAAAGTGATGCACACGGCTGGGATGCACTCTGTATGGCCAGGGTTTATGATTCAGTCATTGTGATTGTGTGTTTCAGGTATTATAATAATAAGCAACATGCTCACAGTAGGAAGCTGAATCAATGATAGCTGAATCATGCAACAACAGTCAACCTGAGCAATTTCATGAGCAACAAATGAACGCAACTGTGTGTCCGAGGCCTCGCATCACGACTTCCTGTAGCGCTGTTTCTATAGAAGCTGCACGTGTCATCAGATTGAAGTTTTTTTCTTGAGTTGTGTCTATTTTGAAGTGTTTTCTTAGTTCAGAGCCGCTGTTAGCCTCAGCTGCTGACATGTGGGCCAGCAGAGCAGGGTGTGATGTCTAGTGTCACCAGGGTTCACGTCTCCATTTCCTCTTTAAAGGAAGCCACCTGATCCTGTGCTAATCCCTCTGCTAAAATGGTGCCACTTATTTGGCCGAACTCCGGATTTTTTCACGGTTTGGACAACTCTCCAGGAAAAACACACAGATTTATCCTCCGCTGACACCGCTGCTGCTGAATTACTGACTCTCAGACCAATTACACACACAGTTAGTGTGTTTCACTGTAACAGGCTGTATGAAGAGGAATACGAACAATCCTTTCATCATTCTCCATAAAAACTCTCTGCTGTAATACAAATCATCACGGCTATCATTTAAGAACATTACTTTTCATTTTGTCTGAGTCTTCTTTTTATCATAAAGGCCGTGAACAAGCATCAACTTTACGCTGAGCTGTGTATCAGATATATTAATGTTCCGGGCTGTTTTTTTGCGAGCCACATGGAATTACACTTTAGTTTATGGCAGAACCTCTTGCTATGTTAACACAAGCCACATTCAGCCCTGAGAGAGAGAGAGAGAGAGAGAGAGAGGGGGGGGGGGGAGAGAGAGAGAGAGAAAGAGAGAGAATGAGGTATAATGGAGCCAGAGATGGAAGCCGTTTATTCACCTCGAATGACTTCGAGAAAAAGAAAAAAAACAGAGGGAAGATGAAAAAAGAAGGCAGAGAGCAGGTTCCTTGGTGTTTGATTTCCTATGGCTGACCTTTTAAACACAGTGGACAAAGCAACAGAAAGAGCAATGGTCAGAGCTGTTGTAAAGTAGGATAAAACAATAAAACTCCCCAGGAGAGCCTCAGTGTGAGCCTGATCTGTAAAATGCTCTGAGACTTGCTGTCTAGAAATCAAAGGTCTTGTTTGTTTAGGCAGCAAGTTGCTGTTCAGACATTCCTTAAGTGTTACAGATTCCATGAAGGGCTCAGAATCAGTTTTAAAAAGCAAAGGAGAGAAAAGGAGAAGGTAAGATGGAGGAGAGGTTCAGGAGGTAATGTGAGAGGTTAGAGGCTGACTGCAGCAGATGCTGGACGCTTCACATTACACCAGGAGATCATCTACATACGACCTGAGCTGACCTTTATTCTGATAGGAGCAACAGGAAGAGGAGAGGAGGAGCTCTGAGAGACAAACAGAGGGAAGAGGAGCAGAGGTGGTGACAGGAGGAGGAGAGGCTGGAGGAAGAGTGATGGGAGGCAAACAGGAGCAATTAGTAGAAGCTGCAGAGAGACAGAGGTGGTGTCAGGTAGAGAGGGAACAGGTGAGTGTTGTCAGGTATAAAGGAGGAGGAATCAGAGGGAAGGATGGAGGGAAAACAGATTTTAGTTCCATCTCAAACACTGCTGCTGTGATTCCATCTTGACATTTCTCATCTCTCTTCATTTATCTTTCTCTGATCCACCTGTTCTCCTCTTCTGCTTTTATATTTGTCTCCATGCTTCACTGTTTTATGATTTTTTTCTCACCCCAAATCTTTCTTAGAAATCTGCTCACCTTCTGCTAAGTTGCACTCCGAGTATCATGTGACACAAACAACTTTGTGAGCGTGGCTCGTCTTTTAATAGTAGCTGTCCTGGTTTTATTCTCCCACTGTCTCTTTCTCTACCTCTACCTCTGTCTCTACCTCTCTGTCTCTACCTCTCTGTCTCTACCTCTGTCTCTCTGTCTCTACCTCTGTCTCTGTCTCTTTCTCCGTCTCTACCTCTGTCTCTGTCTCTTCCTCTCTGTCTCTGTCTCTGTCTCTACCTCTATCTCTGTCTCTTCTTGTTCACACCTTCTGCAGCAGCAGCGTAATGCTGCAAGGTCGCCGTGGCCAGCAGCAGCGAGAGAAACCGTGTTAAAGCAAGGACAAAGTGGCTAATGGTGTCAGCTCCAGCGTGACATCATAGCAGTATGGTGGGAATTATGAAAGACACCAACTTTAAAATGAGCTGCGTGACATGTGAGCAGAGCTTGGCCCAGCAGACGCCCACGCTGAGGTCCATTAATGAGGTCCATTAATGAGGCCAGACGGCCCACAACACAATGCTGCTGTCACCAAATATATATACACAGTGAATATGAAACACTTTCTACTGGATGAACCAAACAATATGTCTCCTACTTAATTCAAAAGTGATGAGAAGTAAAACCTTCATTTAACCAAGGTAATATTTTTCTCTCAAAAAGATCTGAAACCTGACAAAGAAACCTGTAACCTGTTTTACTTACAAGGATAGAAAAATCTAAAATAAAATAATCCTCATAATGTTCTGTCGTCTGAGCTTTGCTCTAAGATCTCACATGTTTTTCTCATTTTCACAAATGTGCCACAGCCTGATATCAGCCCAAATCATTTTGTCAACAAAAACTATTACAAAGAAAAATATATAATTAAAAACCCTTGACAAACAAAAACAGGACAAATAAAAAGATAACTTTAAAACCAAACACTATGATGGAATATATTGTTGTTTCTTTAAAAGGATCATTTAAGGACAAACAGATGGACAAACGCACATCAACCACTTTTTAAAATGAAAAATACGGATAGCAATGGGCAAAATGTGCAACAAATATAGTCTTAATATTTCTTGCATTAGTGATATTTAAATATTGCCCTTACAGTCCCAAGTGAAAGCAGACGGCCTGTTGATGTGGACAGTCATCTGTTTTAGAGAAGATCAGACAAAACACAAACAAAGAAGGGTTTTGTTTGGTTATGTTAATAAAGCATGTTTTCTTTTGGGATACAGTAACATTATTTATCTGGCACTTAGTATCTTGATTACACTAAATATGAATTTTCAGCAACCAAAAGCTAATGCCTGGTTACCGCTTTAAGAGTTAGTGAATTACTGGTTAAAAATAGTCTTTTGGCTTTAATTTAATTGTCTTTTGGTCTTAAAGCTGCTTGACCTGTTGTACTAATAAGGAGAATCTTGCATTTAACAGTAATATTATCACTGCCAATCATTTTAGCTAACGTCACCGCTTCTTGGAAAGAGAATCGGGACAGATTTATGGGCTGAATTCATTTACAATCCCAGTGAAACTGACTGCAGGAAACCAGCTGGGACAAACCACAAAAACAGGCTGACCAGCATGCTGACAATCATTTTAAAAAATAAAGATAACTTCTAATAATGTAAAGTTATCAAAGGTTGCGGATGAGCAGTAACTTCAACAATGCTTTCAGTCTGCTTACAGGAACGACTGCAGGATTCATAAAGAAGTGACCAAAATAAAATGAAAATGCCACAGTCATGCACAGAAATGTCACAGCAGACAAGAAACTGTCTGGCAGGAATCACGACTCAGTTTACCGCGGCTTGTTCTGACCCTGAAGCTTCCAGACAGATAAAGTTCCACGTTATTCTGAGAGTCTTACCTTCATCTTTCTCAAAAATGACATGAAGCTGACAGTTTTTCACCCTGTACAGCAGAATACGGGCCGTTCTGTCTGCTGAAGCCTGGAATATGGACAGGCCCTGTTATAGAAGCTAGGGGCTAGTTAGCAGACGGGACAGGACTTTATGCTGCATTAAAACATTAAAACAGCTTTCGCTGCTTCTATCAGTGAGGAAGCTGCTGACCATCATCTGGCCGATCACTTGACAAAGGTCAGGAGGTCAGCTGGACCCTGAGGGCTCATCCAGACATTTAACATGGTTTTCTTGATCATAATTTTGGTTATTATCAAGAAAACCATGTTAAATATCTAGATATCAGCTCTTAATTACAACTCTTATCAGCTATTTTTGTTGTTATCATTATAATTGTCCAAACAAATGTACCTTTAGTTGTACCAGGCATTAAAATGAACAAGAAAGTGAAGGAAAAAAATGGTCTAATAATTTGTTCCATGACTATAT
This sequence comes from Centropristis striata, assembly GCF_030273125.1. Classification (NCBI taxonomy): domain Eukaryota; kingdom Metazoa; phylum Chordata; class Actinopteri; order Perciformes; family Serranidae; genus Centropristis; species Centropristis striata. The sequence continues at coordinate 42,720,906 of NC_081520.1, read as the reverse complement.
CTTATACAAACAATTTAAAAATACAGAGCACAGAGTTTATATTTTTTTGTATGGTTTCTATAGCACGAGGAGCTGTGTTACAGTAATTTGACATCTTTTGGATTTCATAGAGGTTTTACTGACATGGAGTTTTGAAAATAGGCTATAAGTGTCAAAAATTATCAAAAATGAGCTAGATCAGGATAATAGACTATATAAAACATTGATGGATCTATGTGTTATGGCCCGTTAGTTCCCATGTGGTGGCTCTGGGTCCTCCTAACTCCCAACAGATCCAGAAATGGTAAAGATTCGGAGCCTGGCTGCTAAAACATGCTAACTCTGACAGCAGCTGTCTGTCTCCAGTGGACATTACTCTCATTACACAGTTTTTGTACCAGGCTGTAAACATGTTTATTTCTGTTGTAAAGTTTGGCCATTCACCATAGGGGTCTATGGGAGAGGGCTCATCTGTTGAGCGAGCCTCAAGTGGCCATTTAAGGAAGTTTATGCAGTTCATGTCACGTCCATGTCGACTTCATTTTTTAGCATTTGATCAGCTGGAAGACTCTGGTTAAGTGGCACTGGCTGAGGTCTCAAGGTTTATTCCTTAAATACAAGTAATATTTAAGATTTACATAATATATCCATTAATGGTTGAGACATGGCTCATTAAAAAAACATTAAATCGTATAACAGTGAATAATGGATTTTGAAGTTTTCCCTTTTACTTAAGCCAAAGTTTTAGTATTTAAAAAATGTTTCTTTTCTTTTTTTTTCTTTGTGCCTGCGGTAAACTGGCTGATGGTGATGGACATCCTGATGACATTAATGAGCTGAAACACCTTGCCGAGGGGACAACGGTGTTAATAATGCTCAGACTGTCCATAATATAATATAATAATATAATAATATATGCACACTCCCACCATCAGGCTGGAGATCTGATCCCACAGAGTGCTGGTCATTCTGAAACAATACTCCATTACCATGATGTTTCCACAGATTGAACCATCAGGGTAATCTTAGACTCCATCCCACACACACACACACACACACACACACACACATTAGTATTGACCACAAACCATGAGACAGCAGATCTGCATCATCACGGAGGACACAGCTACAGAGATGAATGGAAGGTCAGTCGCTGCATTGATATTCAGGACACAGCCATATGAGTAATATGTATGCATATGCACAACATCAACTATCTCTCTAGAGCATGCTCTACACACACACACACACACACACACACACAGAATGTATGCCTCCCTCCTTCAGCTGTAAGACAAACAGAGGGAGAGACGGCGAGGGCAGTCAAGTGGCACGTGAGCAAGCTGTCGTCTGCTGTGTGATATCAGAGCGAGTGTTTAAACAGGCTGACACGCAGGTAGACAGGAGGCAGTTATAGAGACAGCCATGTGAACAAGATCATAGAGACATGGTTACCTGTTCTTTGTGTTCGGGGTGGGAGCAGTGACATGGATTGTGCATATATGCATACGTTCTATTCATCTATACAGAAATACAGAAGCTTCTCAATGCTATCTCACTGCAGTGAGCCTACCAGAGCCACTGACTGTGGCAGCACCAGAGTAATGCAGCGGCAGGGTGTCATTGAGTTCATGGACATAAACCAACACACTGCCAGACCAGTCTGCTCCTCTCAGGAATAGCAATGGAGGAGGAGTGTGTGTGTGTGTGTGTGTGTGTGTGTGTAAGGGACAGACAGAGTGATATAAAGCAGACGTCCAGGCCATATAGATGCATCTATAGGTGTGATAGGTGAAGAAGGAGACAGGTGCCAGTGAAACAGTATTCTGCCCACTTCAGTAAAGCTCCCTTGTGTAAATTTACCTCCTCCGCATGTGGCATTTCAAGCCAGGAGGCCTTTATCAGACATAAAAAAAGGCAAACACACGTATGCACAGTCTTTTACTTTCACCGTCTCTCTCTTGCTCTAACACTCAGACACATGCCAAACTAGACGGACGCTGAGACGTGCAGGCAGACAGGCCAATGAGATAAAAAGAGGAAGATATGCAGACAGACAGACAGGTAGACAGAGGGGAGAACAGGTGGCATGGCCTGAGAAAGACAAGGTGGAGATACTGGGCGTGTAATGAGATGGGAGCAGAGTGGGAGAGAGGATTCAGACATGGAGAGATACAATAAGTACAGCCAGATAAGAATAATTTATGACAGTGGAAAATCCTTGACAGGAGACGGTTCAGTAACAGCAATATGATTGCTGATTAAAAGCTGAATGGCTGAAAAGCTTAATAGCAGAATTGTTGTAAAGATTATGAAGCTGAATAGATGGAGATGATTAACGTTAATGATTTGGCCTTCTGTGAATTTTTCACATTCCACACTCTGCTAGTTCTGATCAAATCAGGAAATACCGAAGGAGTGGATGCTCCCAGGAAGAAAATACCTACACACACACACACACACACACACACACACACACACACACACACACTCCCACACACGGAGTGCAGAATCCCTGACTTGTCATCAGAGCAGCATTTGGCCAAACGGGGGATAATCTGTACTCTTCAGCTGTCTGTGACCAGTGATTCAGTTTGACACCTTAATCTGTGGAAATCACAGAGGGCTCCAGCATGGAGCCAACTGTATTTACTATAGATTACATCTTCCACTAGTGTGCATTAGTCCAGTGACAGCTTTGCAGACGGCAGGGAAAACAGCAATCATACGCCACTGACTGACTCACTGTGATTGTGCCACTTGCCAAATGGCCTCGTAGGACTCCCCAACCATCCGTCTAGTGACCGGCTGTCTGTCTGTGAAATGTTCTGTGCTGAGTTTCTCCCCTCACCTTCTCCTGCTGTCACCTTGATCAGAGCATCGCCCCACTTGCTTTTTTCTCCATAATTGAATAATGTAAATCAGGGTATCAGGGTGCCCATGTCATTATGCACATACACACTAATTTTCTCCCACACACACACTCACACACAGGACTGATCTGCATTCGACAGGCTGCCCCGTGCCTGCTGAGGACAGCAGGGAGATGACATCACTTCCAAAGGACAGATTAGTGGAGGGGATGAAACGAGAAGGTGGGGGAGGAAGAGAAAAGAGGACAAATTCATGGGAAAAAATAATAATTTTCAAGAATCAACAGAGGAGGATGCAGGTAGCTGTGCAGCCTCTTCCCCTCGGTGTTTCTGCGTGAGAGCCTCTTTCTTCTCTCACACAGTTGTTTAGTCAGAGTCGTGTGCTGTGAGATTCAGTATGTATCTGAGTGCCTCTGCGCTCTCGCTGCTCTATACTCTAATGACCTTGTAGATCTGCCTGCTCTGATCTGCAGAGAAGCTTTTTCAACCCACTGAGAGTCACACGCCGAAGAGAAACACAAAGTGAGCCATAAAAAAAGCGGAAAGACGGAGAATAATAGAGAGAGGCGTGAGGAAGTGAACCTGTGAGAGAGAGAGGTGGTGAGAAGAGGGTGTGTACTCAGAACAACAGGGAATATCAGACAGATGCAGTGTTGATTGCAGCATCCATTTGTTAAATAATAAAATGAGAGTTCAAGCTATGGTAATCAATTTTATTACAAAGAATAAATGGGTAAATAAATACACATTTCTTCTACCATACATTTTAGGTGGGGGACACCTGCACATTCCCATTAGCATTCAGACAACATGATGTCTTCTACTCCAAAGTTTAGATTGCTTTAATTTTACTACTCTCAGTTTCCTGAACCACTCTAATTTGCCATGATATTGGAGAA